>NW_017306419.1:865955-872264 GCF_000935625.1 Nanorana parkeri
CACAGCACCTTAAGTCACTACATTACCCAATGCTATTACTATATGGAACCTTATGACAGGAGTAGAGCACTTTATCCGTGAGCTGCTGCTCCTTCCCTATCCAATCAAAAAGGCTGGGGTCATTTTTGACCAAACTGTACCTGCAGTGGGCAAAAGTGGGGCAAAGTCAGGGACCTAGCTATTCTGTCTGACAGTGACCTAGCTGAACAGAAATACATATTTTTTGGAAGGTATGATATCTTCTACATATGTATTTCAAGTGTAAATGTATCTTTATGCCTACAGTTTAACAATGAGAGAAACGGACAGCTATGTTACCGAAGATCTGCCTACCAGAAAATAAAGTATTATTTGTTTCCCTTCATATTGCCTTTCTAAGCTAGAAAAAAATGTTCCTCTTAGCAATATGGAATAATGACGATTAATTTTCCGTACACAATACAGCCACAGTCATTGTCACACCTAATTAGCTTTCCCTGTTAGTTTTCCCATTAGCGATGGACGTTCTAAACAATTACCAAGCCACCGAGTGGCACCGTAATGGGACTTCACCAAAGAGCCTAATCTAGCGTGACACCGGCATCCCTTCCTGTATCACCACTCATGCCATGTAATCGGATACCTAGAGGGGTCCCATTAATATGCCATGTTTGGTGTAGCCCTGTGATTGCTCATACAACTTCACAATTGTATTATTTTACATTTGTTAAAAAGCAGGCAATTTTCACCCTGTCATAATCATTAGTCTCCCGATGGCTTGATTACATTATTGAGATGTCACAGGTACTGGCTTGTCACCATCTGCCACATTAAATAAGCATCAGACATGATTGCTTTTTACAGGTCACATTATGGAAGCTTGTGTGAACTGAATACTGCATGTGGCTCTGCAGGAAGACAAGGGTGCCAATGACTGTCTATTAACGTAGATCCAAACCCAATCACTAAAATCTTATATAAGTTTTAACATGTTGCTATAATTGTAAATCTGCAGCGTTCTAAAAAATTATATCCAGTGATCCTGCCATGTGTTTGTTCAGGCAGTTCCTGTCATGGGGTGACAAGTGTCTACCATCTGTGCTCCTGCATTGTCACCCAGTCACCGATTGAGGCTACAGTCAGTGGTGTCGTTACACATTGTATACACATGGTCCATAAGAAATCATGGTCCAGAGCAATGAAGCTGGAAAAGGACAAATAGCTATGAAGTGGCTCAAAAAGACTGGAGGACTTACGCAGCACTGAGAAGCAAAAAGGATGAGGACTGTGTATAACATAAAAAATACAATTTTTACTAATTACACACAGTGCTTTCATAAACTAAATATAAACCATTTAGGGTTTAAGTCTGCCGCAAGGTGGACCTTTCAGTAACTTACAAGTCTACATAAATAAATAAATAGCACTTCACAATATACAGGAGCAGGATCATTTTTCAAAAAAAACTACTATATATATATATTAGGGCCCTTTCACACTGTATCCATTGCGTTGCATTCTGTCTTCTAACAGATGGTAATGCAAGGACAATGAAAAATGAAAGGGTGTGAATGGGAAAGTAAACACCGGTGCTTTGCGTTGCAGTACTTTGCGCTAAAAACAAGTAGAGTATGCTCTACTTTTTTTCAGTGCAATGCAACACGGCAAAAATATGTGCTAGCAAAACACAATGCAATACAAGCTTTACAGTGAAGTATGTCAGGACATGTTGCTTCACATAAAGCTTGTCCCAAAAAATAAATAAAGAAAGCCAAAATAATTTGATGGAACACAACAGATCACACAGAAATCAGAAGGCCGCAGGTCTATGAACCCTCCATGGACCTGCAAGTACATTCCAATTTTGGTGTGAATGGGGTCTAAAAGCAGTCTTTGAACTGCAAACAGTCCAACAAGAAAAGAAGAAAGAAAGACAAAACGACTTCCGGTTCCGGCACCCGATGTAGCGGATGCAGAGTGTAGAGCTCCCGCGCGGCCAAGGATAATCTTTATATAAAATCGTGCCACGGCACACCACAACCCGAAATAGTCAACCGACTAATTACACTACCTTCTATAATACCAGGAGCATGGACAAATTTCTCGCTAAACGGCGCACAGGAAGAAAGACAAAACAATTTGATGGAACACAACAGATCACAAAGAAATCAGAAGGTCATGGGTCTGTGGACCCTCCATGGACCTGCGAGTACCTTCCAATAGTGGTATGAATGGGGTCTAAAATCAGTCTGTGAACTGCAATCAGTGACTTTTTCTAGCCTGAGCTGAAGCCATCAGTCTATTGCAGGCAGCAGGAAGCATTTCCTTAGTCTCCTGTCCGTCTGTGATCGGAATGCAACATTGTAGCGTAAATTGTAGAAATGCAGAGAGACAAGATTACGGGTTGATCTATATCATATATTTGTGAACCCAGCCAAGAGCTGACCCAGACACCAGGATTTACATGATTGTGTCATCTCTAATTCGGCATCTCAGTCCAGAAAATAGAATCTGAGTCCGGATGATGCCTGAACAAAGATGGCTCTGTTCTTTCAGAGAGAAAAGGTAAAGGCATTACCAGGGGGATTATTGTGATCTTTCTGAGAGGCAATGAATATTTTGGATTTTTACACTGACAAATTATTGAGCATGCATGCACTCTTCATGAAAAAATATATCTGATGCTAGCTCAACTTTAAAGACTGCCATTACATGTTAACTTAAAGTGTATTTCCACTTTCACAGACACATTTGAACAACCCCCTCAATATGTTTATGCATTCCCATTCACACAGCATGCCTAAAAATAATATTTGAAAAAAATGTCTTACCTTTTAGATATCTCTGTTAGAAGGCCTTTGGGCAGACTACATATTTCTCTCTACATTAAACTCTAGATGTCCCCATAGATAGATTAGGCACACTCTCATTAACATGTAATGCTTCTAGGTCTTTAACCCTTTCCTACGACAAACAGTGTTCAAATCTAGTTTCCAAGTGATAATGAGAGCTGCCAGCACAGTACAGACACGGTTCATTAGGTAAAGATTAACTCTCCAGCCCCCTTGCATGCCAGGGGAAAATTCAGTTCAGAGAAAAATGTTTATTTCAGAATAGAGCAATTAATATCAAAGCAGCAATGTTTTACTTTTTTAAGTTGTTCTATGTGAATGGGAACATGTAACACATATAAATAGGTGTTATCCCAATTTGACTGCAAAAGTGGAAATACACTTTAAAGGGGTTTTCTACATTAGCCTGTCCTGGACCTTGATCCTCACAACACTCTTGTTAATAAGGATAAAGAATGCACATCCTGTAGATTGCAATTTTGTTTTGCCATCACTTAGTGTAAGAGAGCCAATGTCAGTGCTTACATTTTTGCTGAGTGTTGGTGGGCAAGCAATTCAAGCAGAGCAATGCAGCTTATGAGGTTATTTCCTAGAATTTAGTAAGAAAAATACCTTATTCTGATCTCACCCACAGAAAGCAATCAGTAATCCTGGTCTAACCATAAATGACATTTGCACCAGTAGAATAAGTCATTATAAGGAATGGATGTGGCAGCCTGGAGGCTGAAGATAACAATAATTTAGTTTTGTTATGTGAAAGGAGAAATTATACCCTTTTTTTTTAACGTCTGAAACTGATTCTCAAATTGCAGGGCCTTTTATTTCCTTCTCTGCAAGCACAGATCTTGTATATAGCGTACAAGTGCCACAGAACCAGACTGCACAATTCAAACCATCTGCACACCAGTTTATGCCTTCTAAAACCATTCTTTGAATTCAGCCTCAGCAGCACGTTTGTGCATTTACAGCTCATACTTTTGCATGACAGATGCCTTTAAAGCCCAGGAGGTTTAAATCAATATTTTCCTTTATGCTCAGGAGGAGTGAGCACTATTTATTTTACCTGTTTGATTGACATCAATAAAAAATGACGGAGTCGCACAAGAGGTGGCAGAAAATACCTAGACATTTAGCACGCTGAGTAAGGAGGCTATAAATCCACTACATCACCGCAGACTTCAATTTAATGTAAATTCCCTGAGCAGCCCATAATAGAAGCACATCCACTTACTGTTTATTTAAGCTATTGTGTTTGCAATTCACTTGTGCTTTGGGGCAGTCAATGTAAGTCATAAGATGGCATTAATGTAGTTTGGCTCTCTAAATCTAGCTTACCTCTAAGACAAAATATATACAGATCGTTGTACCCTGGGTATAAATTGCTTCCTAAATAAGGTAACCAAAAACCTTTTATAGTTTCCATAGTGTCTAAATGAAGTAAAAGTAACTATGGTGCATATATGTGTCAATGCTTTGTAAATGTCCAGTTTACATGTCCATCATGATTCATTACATTTAAGATGTATTTCTTTAATATTTTTACTGTCTTGTACCAAACTGTATAAGGAACCCTAACATTGAAAAACACTATGTTTCTCCCTAACACTATGTTTCTCCCTAGACTGCTAGGTGGTCTGGGTGTGCCTGACCTAATGCAATATTACCGTGCGGAAGCCCTGTAGCCAACTTTCCTTAAAAATGACAGCTGCCTCCTAACTTGTGAGTTTTTCTCTGGTTTAGTCTTGAAGCTGGAAAAGTACTTGTACTTGTACCAAGTACGGTACTTGGTATCTGTGCATCACTACTTAGAACACAATCACACCACATGTGTCACAATGCATCAGTGCAGGACACCACTAGAGAACAAAAAAAACCATTGTTCTCCATGCCCCATCAATGTGCACAAAAACACACATCAACGTATGTCAACGCATATGTGTTCTTGGTGTGCCTCTATCTGCCTTATAGTGTGAAGAGACCCTAATGATAAACAAAATATATCTCATAAAGAGAAAAAAAAGATATCTAGAAAATACTGAACAAAACACGTATATGAGGTACAATCAATAAGTAATGCCTCCATGTTTGTAATTTGAGATCTATTAGAGTGACTGTGAATGTTCATGTATGATGTTATAGAGGTGTCTCTACCCACTAATGTATGCTTTTCTTTTCAGATCGAGTGACTAGAACCATGGATCTGCGGCTAAAACAGTGAGCTGTAATTGAATTTCTGGCAAAAGAGGTTTGCACACCTTAGGAAATCCATAATTGGCTAAAGAATGTTCATGGAGACGCTGTAGTGGACATTAGCAATGTGCGGCGTTGGGTGAAGACGTTTCAAGGAGAAACCAAAAATAGGCAAAGGAGTGGCTGTCTGTCAACATCAGTCAGCGATTAGAACTGACAACATGCTGATGACTTGATTCGAGAAGACAGAGGCATCACAGTTCAGCATGTTGCTGACAAGCAGTCATTTCTGACTTCGGATATCACAAAGCAGCAAACTCCAGATTTTTTCCAAACTGGGTTCGCCATTGGCGTACATGCATTGGAAGTAATGGTAACTATGTTGATCAGTAGTTTCATGTACAGGAGACTTCAAGCTATGATCCATGTAACTTTTGCTTTGATTTGTCCGTTAATAAAGTTGTGGTGACAGAGGAGGCATTACTTTTTGATTGACCCTCGTAATACACCACACATAATTTAATTAATTACGATCCATAAATGTGAAACAGTGTAAAAATCGCTTAGAAAAGGTGTAGCCCTCTTCATATACAGTATGTAGGTGACATCCCACTCATAGTTTAACCTTGCAGGATTCTTGTCTGTAGAAGAGATGAGTATTTATTTTTTTCCTGATTTAGACATACTGAGAAGGGGGACCACACACAGGGAAAAGGCTCTTATTTCTCTATAGGAACAGAATAAAGGCCAGGAGCTCTATAAACAAGCACCCTTCATTTTTAGTGAAATAGTAATGGGGGGAGTTATATGGCCATTTTATTAAAAAAAGTAAACCTATACTCCATTTTAAAGAAAAAGGCTACCCTAAATGTTGTTACCTTTATTAGCTATAAAGGCATCTTTAAACCATATGTCAAGGCAAAAAAAAACCAAAAAAAAAACATATGCAGTACATCTCTGCAATCCATGCACTTTCCCCCCTGTTTTATCTTATTAAAAACCTGCAGTACAAATACCTGATGATCTGCCAAAAGTTCACTCAACTACTGAAGTATATTTCCGCTTTTGCAGCCAAATTGGGATAACACCTACTTGATAATTGTTATCATTTTCTCATTTACATAGCGGAATGTAAAAAATACTTACAATTACTGCTTTTCTGGAAACTCTAAAACCAAAATTTTATTTGCTAAGAAAGGGGGCCGGGAAATTCATTTTTATATAAAATTAACCCTGTCTGTACTATGCTGGGAGATCTAATTATCAGTTGTAAACTAGATGCACACAC
>NW_017306419.1:872520-895720 GCF_000935625.1 Nanorana parkeri
GGAATCTGGACAAGTTTCTCATAGCAACCAATCAGCTTCTCTTTTCAGTTTGTCCAGTTTAGCTTTGGAAAATGAAAAGGAGAAGCTGAGTGTCTGTCATGAGCAACTGCTCCAGATTCTGTCTGCTCCAGTTTTTATGAATTTCTCCCAATGTATTTTAAAGGAGACGCAATGGGAGAGTAAAATGTCACACACTGGCTCTATAGATCGAGAACTGAGCGATCACAAAACAATCTTTCAGCTCACAGATTCTACCTGCAGAAAGCGATAACTCCCAGTCACCACTTCCCCCAGGGATCCCCCCCCCCCTCTCTCTCTGTTCCTCCAGCATTCAATGGAGGAAGAGACAGAGGGCAGGCACATTTGGCTCTGCCTCAGAGAGGCAGAGTCAGCTGTCAATCAGGCAGCGGGGTGGATCCCAACAATATTTTAGGAATCCTTCTCAGCTGCAGCACAGCTCTGCTATATGCTGACTTTGGGTCACAGGAGTACATTAGTATAAAAAAAGTTTGGCATTTGTTCTCTGTTAATGAGGAGAAACTCACTTTGTCTCTGCCTTGTATTGGGGACAGACCCACTTTTAAATCGTTTAGAGTGGCTTGCAGTCTGCCCAAAGGCCTGCTCTAAAGAAACATCTAAAAGGTAAAAATGTTTTTTTTTAAACAATTATTTTTAGGTATCCTGTGTGCATGGGAACACATAAGAAACATATCGTAGGGTTTTCTCAAGTTCAGTTATGGGGTGACAAACACAGAATTTTTGAGAACCAGGTTTGGGGAACCCTCCCAGCTGACTGTTGCTAAATTACTCAACCTCCCCACACGGATATCTCTACAACTTAAAGTGTAATTATTCTGTAGTCCTAGGAAGGCTCCTGGAGATAATACAGGAGAAGACAGGATGTAGAACAGCTCTAAATTTCTGACAAGATCAAGTGGGGTTTTTTTACTTGTCAAAAGATATAACAAAATACTTTCATTTGTATATTTTACAAACCAGAAGGGAGCACTTTGTAAGAGTTCACATGCACTTCCTGCTACCCAACAAAACAGCACCAGACAGTGGAAGTTCATGGAGCTTATATATGAAAAAAGGGAAAGTCAAGCCTCAGCTACAAAATAAAACTAAATATAAGAGAGACACCAAAGAGACTATTTACAGGATCTGCCAGATTCCCATTTATTGTTAAAAAACAGAAATATTTATTGGCAAGCTTTACGAATAACAATATAAGTTATAGGTGTGCAATATAATATCAAAACAAGTATATTAATCATTTTTCTGCTTCAATGAAGAGCAATATGCTGGAATTTATAAAAGGCTTCTCCTATATGAATATTCTTTGGCAATACCGAATGAAATGTTAAATGTTGAAATTTGCTTTGCAAATACTTACCTGGACATGCACTGATCAGACTACTAAGGCTTAAAGTGGAAGTGAAATATCAGGAAAAAGAAACAAAGAAACTTTTAGCCATAATGTGCTAGTATGCACAGAATGTGAGCACATTTGGCAGACATACCTGCCAAAGGTGTCCCCTCTAGTACTGCACGTCTCCCTCACTGATGCTCCCATCTAGACCCCGGTCCTCTTCCAGGTTTCGAGTCTTCGGCTGCTTGGTTGGCCAGGCCCCTATGATTTAATTCCCACACTTGCACACAGGAATTACTTTATCTCGACATGCCAAGCCTGCGCATAGGCATCATAATGTGCAGGGGGGAAAAAATGCTGACAGGCAGCTAGATGCTTTTATGACAGAAGAGACTTAATCAGTCTTTTCTGTCATAGAAAGTTTGACAATTTGCAATTTTGTTTTTTTTAACCAACGTAACACCCACCTCAACTTTTAACAGGATTTGCACATGCATTAGCTTAGTTGTGCATATGTAGTTCATGTGACGATTGCATATATATACCAATTCTGATATGATGGATCTTTCCAATTTCGTAAAACTATATATTAAAGGCAGGGATCCCAACCTGAAAAAAGTAATTTCAGGGAGGTGCCCTTCTCATTTCAGGGAGGTGCCCTCTGCCACCCCCCTGAAATGGTGGCAGATAGCAAAGAAGCTAATGCTTCCCGTGCTATCTGCTGGTTCATTTTTTTTAGTATTCTGACAGCTGCTTCCATCAGAAAAAAAACAGCATATGAGTGAATAGCTAGATTTCTATTGGATAATTCAACTGCAATAGCCAATAGCAAGCTGCCTATTGCACCCGCCCTAAGCTGCTGTCAATCAGCAGAGAGAGGACCTGATGGAGAACTTCAGGCCCACCTCTGCTGATTGACAGCAGCAGTGGGCAGGTGCAATAGCTAGTCTGCTATTGGCTATTGCAAATTCAAATAGCCAATAGCAATCTAGCTATTCGTTTCTATGCTGTCTTTTTTTTTTTTTACTCTGACGTCGGCAGGCAGCTCAGATATGAGAGTAAAAAAAAAAAACCAGACAGCAGGGGAAGGTTTACTCTGGTAGATCAAGCACAGTAAACCTTTCCGGGAGAAAATGTTTCTCTCCTGGCGGCCGGGAGCCGCTATCTAATAGCGGGAGACGCCCAGAACATCCGAGAGAGTTGGGATGTCTGCAAAGGTGACACTAAGACAGGAACGTTGCTGGGCAAATTAGAACAAAAATGTACAGTCTAGTATTATAGTGAATATCTCATCTTTTGCAAACCTGTCAAGAAAGGGGTTAATTCAACATGCCCACCTTTCTTTTATTTGAAGATAAAACTCACTTTCAGAAATTCAAGTAAAACAGGCCACTTAAGTCATTTCTGTCCAGTTCTGCTACGTACATTATGCTTCTAAAATTTGATGCTTAAAAAACATCTTTGTTTAAACACAGGAAAAGTTAAAAGCATGCTAAACTGCAGATGCTGCACAATTATACAGTAAAAGTAACAGTTAAGAAGAGAAACTCTCATCAACAACACACTAGATAAAAGAAAGCGAAGACACTGCAAAGATAAATTCCAGGGCAAAGGGATTTTCCAGGGCAAAGGGATTTTCATGCAGGGGAGGCTGCTAGAGGCTGAAAATACCAACATTACATTCACATAGACATAATTTACAGGATACTCCAATTATGTACAGACCTAACACTCTATGAGCAATTATATAGCAAGCACAATAAGCACATTGGAGTATTGCCAATTCAGGCAATGGCATGTAATAGAAATTCTACTCATTACCGCCACCTGCTGTCTAAGCCAAAGTAACTCATCTGCTTTGAAAGGCATAGGGAATCTGGGTCTTTAGACATAATAGCAATTTCAGTTGCAAGAATCTAATAGGTATCTATCTTACATGTCTGCTAAAATAGAAGAAATTGCAATGTTGGGGTAAAGCTAAAGTGGCATTTAACTCTAAACTGCATTATTGTACCCTAATTATTAACAAAAATGTATCTCATTTATATATTACTTAGCTGTAGATCTTCAAATCATCTCTGAATTTGTGCTGACACTGTCCTTCCTTCTGGAGGGTGGCTACTTTGGTCCCTCTGTGTGTTGCAAAGTAGCCATCACTCCAAGTTCGCTCCCATGATGGACTGTTTGTTTAACAAATGACAGTAAGATGAATTCATATCAGCATGCAGAGCTGCATCAAGATGTGATTTTTAATGAAAGGTGGGGAAGGTCCACTTTAACTGTTCTGTACTCTATCTGAAACTAAAAAAAATGGCTTTACATACACATTATCTATTACCCTTAAATAATATTTGTCCCTCGGGTGTTTGTGAAGGAATTCTCGCCATAGTAGGAACACCCACAGTTCAGTTTCCTTACAGAGTGTCCCAGAAGCTCCTAAGCCTCAGACTATTGAACAAATCTCAATAAGCTGTTGTTATTGAGAACCCTTTATGGACTCTGACATGATTTACTATTGGTCCATCATTGTTGTAGACCAGCAGTGAAATAAGAGGATAAGCAAATCATAAGCAGGAAGCAGAGCCTCCATATGTAATGAGCAATATGGCAGTCCCCTTGCACAAATATAGTTATAAATGAAATGTAAAAACAATTTTTTTAAAGATGTTAGCAAACACTATTAAGATAGTTTACAATGTGCTGTCTCTTTCACCAGTCTATCTAAAAAAACATTAAAAAGACCACAGTCCTTCTTTATGCATGGGAGCCCATTTCTAAACATGGATGTAAAGGAAATGGGATGGGCTGACCATATCATCTATCATTCAAAGTCTAATGTTACTCTTTCTAGTGCAGATCCAATTGGCTGCTATAGGCACTCTCATGTTATCAACAGTTAAAATTCAGCAGTGAGTATTTACTAAAATTAAAATGGCTGCCTAAAATCAAGGCTCCGACCCCCTATTTACAAGCATGCCCAAAGTGTAGTCTCTTGGGTGCTGATCTGATCCACTGCCTATGGCATTGTACAGGTATATCGGCTTATTGGAGATTGTCGCCCTACTGACTAACATTATGGGGATACCAATACCACAGGAACCTTGGTTGTGCTTATTTAGTTACTGGGACTCACCTCCCGACCTCAAGACGAGCAATAGGATGTGGCTGTTTACGTGTCTCTTATTAGCTAGAAGACTACTGATGACATTTTGGTTGAACTCTAGCCCACCTCCCTTGAAACTATTTGTGGATTCGGTCACCACTTTGATGTGGCAAGAGCGCCTGGAGTCCGTCATGGACATGGACCAGTACACAGAAAACATTTTCAATCGATGGAGTCCATTTCTCCTTTATCACCTACAGGATGCAGAATTGAAGGAAGTGGTTCGCCCCTTTAGGTACTCTACTTGGTATCTGGGGGGGGAATTACAAGGATCGCTAGGGAGATTTGCCCTTGCGGACTGACTGACGGTGTCGCCAAGGGAGATGGGCTGGAATAGAGGGAGTTATCCCGTGGATCAATCTTTATCGCAGGTTACCATATGTCTATGTTTGGGCGCTGAGCCCATCAAGGTAGTTGGTTGGGGATGCGGTTGAGAGGACACGGCGAAGAGGCTGCGAGACTAATGGAAGGATTCAGCGAGAGTGCGCTGCAAAGGCTGGTGAGTTCGGACTGTACTTTAGATAATATTTGGGTTATGTTTACAATCTGTTAAAGAGAAAGTTCTTTATTTTGTTTAATAACTCTTTTTGATCTGACTTCGAAAGCAGAAAAAACGTGATATGATGTCTATTGCTGGGAAGATAATAAGGGTAGACTGTGATCGATAGGGGGAAGTGAAAGGCATATAGTGTCTCCCTTACAACCGAATAATGTGCTAGGAATCTAGACGTTGGGTCACCCCTCTTAAATCTTCACATGTATATGTCCATACATAAGACCAAGATACTGTGCATAATGTCATGTTATACTGCGTGTTGTACTTCTTGATGACTGTGGTTCACCTGAGACTTGGCAAGCGAACCATGAGAAACAAAAAAAAAAGAAAAAAAGAGAACAAATGCATGTACTGTACTGTATTCTTACGGTCCGACCTTGTTAAAACCTAAATAAAATATTTTGGGGGGAAAAAAATGGCTGCCTAGGCCACATAAGTGGCAGGTACACTGTAATAGTACCTATGATTTAATACACATCAGCAATCATGTTGTGCTTCAGTGGTTGGTAACTTTTAACTTGATACCTTTGACTTTTCCTTCAATCTGCCACTTGCATATCTAGTTTTCTTACTTGTCTCTAATGGCTCAATCTACGCATGAAGCAGCCAATCCTCTTTTGTTGTTGTTATCTCTGACTGCTTGCTTGACAGTAACTATCAAAGAAAAATACTCTTTGCAGTGTAGTCTAGAGAGAGCTTTTACAGATATCAACCTGAAATAGTGACTTAAGAGCCATCAGGGTAAAGAGGAACACTCCACGGTGCTTGAATTGCTGGCAACAGATAATTTACTGAACATAAAATACCATTATGTCCAGCGTTTTATAGATCAGCAATTCAGATTAGGGTGAATTTGTATGAGGCTTGTATTCTATATGTATAACGAAATGTAAATCCATGGAATGTGCCTTTTTTAAATAAAGAGAAATATTGTACATGATCTGTTGAGGATCTTTCTGCACATATTGGAAGTCTCAAAACATCATAACTATATATGTGGAGATACAACCAGTTTACATACATATTACCAAATGTACCTACTGGGTACATTACCAAATGTCACAAACTGAAATGTGGACCCTGCTACTCTGTACAATTGCTGCGTTTGGCGTGGAGACTAAGGGGTAGATGGCTACCTCCACATCACTCAACAGGTACGTATCTACATGGAGGAAGGTTGATGCTGAGTAATGGGCAACTGAAGCATTAAATAGGTGTGAGGTACTGGACAGCTGGAGGCAGGAGTATGTCTGGAGGCTACGAGGACAGAGATGGCACCCTGTAAAGATTGTGGGACAAATGAGGAGGAATGGAGGCTGCGGGTGCGGTGGATGTGCAGTGAAGACAGTAGGTGAAACTGAGGAGCAGTAGAGGCTGTGGGTGTAGCAGAAACTGTGGCTGTAGGTGTAGTGGAAACTTTGGTGGGTACGGCAGTGGCTGGACTGAGGGTGCAGTGAAAACCAGGCTGGAGTGCAGCAAAGACTAGGTTGGGGTGCACCAGAAACATAGGCTTTGGGTGCTGCAATGGCTGGGCTACAAGTGAAGCAGACACTTAGGCTGGGGAGTATTGCTAAGTCGGTGTAATGATTCGTGCAAGCACAGCAAGATATATATATAGGATCGCAGCTGCGGAGGTGAGTAGAAATGGTTCAGGTGGGTTCACGTTTACACTTTAGTGCAGTGAGTGAAGTCGGAACCCCTTAAACATCATACACCATTTGTTCTAATAGTATGTTAGTAGTGACAGCGAATTCCCACAGAACCACAATTTACCAGCATTGGGGTCTGTTAGGATTTGTAGTTCAATCGCCTAGTTAACTTCACTAGGGGTGATGAGCGTGGGTACTTAAGATAATACGATAGCTACGACAGTTCAGAGAATAGGTTATGATATGGTTGGTATCCTGGGGTTAGTTAACTTCACTAACCCAGAACATGGCAATCACTTAATTCCTAAAGAAAGCACAGTCCTATGCAGCATTAGAATGGAGTCAAAAGGTAAGAAGAGAGGATGAGGGGTAGTGGAGCTTCCCAGCTAGGTCTCAGCCTTCCACAATCTAATTGATTGCAACATGTGAGTAATGGCTACTTGCTGTTTGGTGGGGGAAGCTTGTCCCAGGATGTGCTGCTGAATCCACTCTGTGAGGAGTCCAAGTATAGTAGAGGCAATGGTTCAAGAGGCTGAAGCTGACTCTCCTGTTCAAAGATATTGTTCAAGTCCCTAAGTAGCTTGCTCGACGTACTACTTTGCTAGAACGTCGAGCAAGTGGACAGCCTACGTTTATGTAGGCAGAGAACGGTGGTTGGGGGCGGAGCCGGAGGCGGGACCCGACCCGAGCATCTCCTAGCAACGGGACGCCGCTGGGCCGAGCTCGCTGCATCATCACGCTGGCTCAGCTGTTCAGAAGAGGGAGGAGTGGAGGGCTGAGGAGCGCCCGCCCGTCTCCCAGCAACAAGACGCTGTTGACGGGGCCGTCCCCGCCATGGTCTGGGGCTACGGAGCGGTATCTGTTCCTGACAGTCGGAATGCAAAACGACTTCAGTAGCTCAACGAATGCATAGACACTACCTTGAGCAGTGACAGTGCATCCTGCTTGAGTTTCAGTAGAAAAGAGAGTTACATTATGTGTTACACCATGTGGCTGTGACACTCCAGGTAAAACCCAGAAGCACTGATGTCAGCAGGAGATAGAGCAGCCGCTGGAACATGGAAGGTAAGTAACTGTGGCAATATATATTTTAGAGTACCTTTGTGGATACCGGCTGCCACAGAATATTTTGGTTGATGCAGGTTAAATCAGTGAATTAGGACTGACTCAGAACCTAACTTTGATCTCTGGGTACCTTAGTACATACATGTTACTTTATTCCTTCTCACTAGGTGCAGGTTACCTCAGTGTCCCTTCCGTAGACTGAACCAATATTACGTTATCCTCATATATCCTATTAGACAAATGTTTTATCGGCAGATATGGCTTATCTCACTGTACAAGATACATTAATGTGCCTAAGTATACATTATAGAAAAGTACCTTTCTAATATACAAGTTTCCTCAGTGCACCTAGGGAGACACATACAGTATATACTAATTGCACCACAGCAGACACAATTTAGCAAGTTGTATCTGTGACAATTAATATTTTTGTCAGTCGAAGCTGAAAAAACAAAGCCTCATGGAACGTTAATTTGTTTGATTGTTTACAAAGCTAACAAAAAACAAAAAACAATCTCTGTATTGCCTCTATTATCCTAATTCACCCAACAGAATTATATTGAAATTAATTTCTTAGCAACAACAACACATGTATACAATTTGACAGTATATGTAAACCTGAAGTAAGCCAGGGTCAGCTTTCCCTAGGGACTCATTATGATATTACTGATCAATCCTGACAAGGGTCACATAGCAAGACTGGCAATCAAATTTAATTAAAGGACAAGAAATTATAACACAAATACAATGTTCAGGCAACATACCAAACGGACAGTATGTACACATATTGTATATATGAAAGACATTTAAAATAATTGATATAAAGAAATATAGTTATGAAGATATTAACTCCTATCTTCTCACCTAAAAAAAATAATAATAATAATACTTTTTATTGGGCTTCAAAGATGCCCTTCAGAGCAACTGACTCATTCTCCTAAGAACACATAGGAAATGATTTACTGGAAAAAAAAAATAGGAGCTGCTTATCTAGTAGCACAAACTGATGGCGCTATATAAATCCTGCATAATAATAATAATAATCTAGTAAAGTGAGTGTTAGTAAGTACTGTGAATGCGTGTTCACTTTGAATACCCAATAATGTGAGAAGAAAAACATAATTTTAATAGTTCATGCGCGGGTATTCAAAGTAGGGGTGCACAGATACCAAGTACAGTACTCGGTACAAGTACGGGTACATGTACCGATACTTTTGAGCTCCAAGACTAGACTAGAGAAAAATTCAAAAATTAGGAGGCCGCTGTCATTTGTAAGGAGCATATGGAGCTCCCGGAATTTGTACATCTCTGTTTTAATGTATGATTTTATTTTTATAAATATAAATAAAGGGATGCCCAGATACCAGTTTTGCGAGTATGAGTACTGATACTTGCAGAGTACTTACAAGTACGAGTTTATTGTTTATTGTCATGTGACAATATTGTCATGTGATTTCAGGACAGCGGTGGAGTGCCAGAGCCAGGTGCCAGCTGCAACCGCTGCAACCCTGGTAGTTCTCATGAAAATGCCAAGTATCTGCATTCTACACTGGTATTTGAAAAGTATCTGTGCATCCCTAATTCAAAGTAAGTTTCACCTTTTTCACCAACATTCACTTTACTAAGTGAAGAAAATCAGCCCCTCAACCCCACAGTGAAAGCTTCTGCTATACAACATTTGCTGTATTCTCTTGCTTGAGACAGCACTATAGCTATAGGTTGTAGACTGCTTTAGAGACACCAGTAAGGTTTGGGGAAAACAGACCAAACACAGCTTGAGCTCTGCTTGGAAGAGTGAAGAATCCATAGGTAAAAAACTGGCATTCACAAGGAGATCCATCCATCCAGTACTTTATTTGTAAAAAGGCATAACAAATGCTCCTTGTGGAAGGAGCCATAAGGTTCAATGCATTTCTGCACTTTGAGCCAAAGTGTACACTCAGCAATAAAAAAATGTGTACCAAGCACTTCAATTTGGAGTGTACAAGACCTTACCCTGACTATCCACTGTGTCACTGTTAAAGGAGTAAAATATGATCTCCTCACTTCAATAAAGTTGATAAAGGTATAAACTACAGGACATCCATTAAAGAAATTCTAGAGAGACCTGGTAAAGGTCACACATTTGACATTTCCGTAAATCAAGGTATAGACTTTAGGTGGCAGTCCAGCGTTAACAAATTATCTGATTACCAAAGGATTTTTCAGAGCCCAGTGGGCACATAATTTTACCTGCTCATATCCTATAAGGGGTATATATACAAAAGCACAAATTGCCAAAAATCACAAGTGCTGGGGGAATAGTTGTAATTACTTCTGTTACTTAATCATAATTATTTTTGATGCATGTATGGCTTGTCAAGGGTGGTTTTGCTTTAGCTACAGAATATAAATCCTGCATAATAATAATAATAATCTAGTAAAGTGAGTGTTAGTAAGTACTGTGAATGCGTGTTCACTTTGAATACCCAATAATGTGAGAAGAAAAACATAATTTTAATAGTTCATGCGCGGGTATTCAAAGTAGGGGTGCACAGATACCAAGTACAGTACTCGGTACAAGTACGGGTACATGTACCGATACTTTTGAGCTCCAAGACTAGACTAGAGAAAAATTCAAAAATTAGGAGGCCGCTGTCATTTGTAAGGAGCATATGGAGCTCCCGGAATTTGTACATCTCTGTTTTAATGTATGATTTTATTTTTATAAATATAAATAAAGGGATGCCCAGATACCAGTTTTGCGAGTATGAGTACTGATACTTGCAGAGTACTTACAAGTACGAGTTTATTGTTTATTGTCATGTGACAATATTGTCATGTGATTTCAGGACAGCGGTGGAGTGCCAGAGCCAGGTGCCAGCTGCAACCGCTGCAACCCTGGTAGTTCTCATGAAAATGCCAAGTATCTGCATTCTACACTGGTATTTGAAAAGTATCTGTGCATCCCTAATTCAAAGTAAGTTTCACCTTTTTCACCAACATTCACTTTACTAAGTGAAGAAAATCAGCCCCTCAACCCCACAGTGAAAGCTTCTGCTATACAACATTTGCTGTATTCTCTTGCTTGAGACAGCACTATAGCTATAGGTTGTAGACTGCTTTAGAGACACCAGTAAGGTTTGGGGAAAACAGACCAAACACAGCTTGAGCTCTGCTTGGAAGAGTGAAGAATCCATAGGTAAAAAACTGGCATTCACAAGGAGATCCATCCATCCAGTACTTTATTTGTAAAAAGGCATAACAAATGCTCCTTGTGGAAGGAGCCATAAGGTTCAATGCATTTCTGCACTTTGAGCCAAAGTGTACACTCAGCAATAAAAAAATGTGTACCAAGCACTTCAATTTGGAGTGTACAAGACCTTACCCTGACTATCCACTGTGTCACTGTTAAAGGAGTAAAATATGATCTCCTCACTTCAATAAAGTTGATAAAGGTATAAACTACAGGACATCCATTAAAGAAATTCTAGAGAGACCTGGTAAAGGTCACACATTTGACATTTCCGTAAATCAAGGTATAGACTTTAGGTGGCAGTCCAGCGTTAACAAATTATCTGATTACCAAAGGATTTTTCAGAGCCCAGTGGGCACATAATTTTACCTGCTCATATCCTATAAGGGGTATATATACAAAAGCACAAATTGCCAAAAATCACAAGTGCTGGGGGAATAGTTGTAATTACTTCTGTTACTTAATCATAATTATTTTTGATGCATGTATGGCTTGTCAAGGGTGGTTTTGCTTTAGCTACAGTTTGATTTTTTTTACAAAATTCATGACATAGCTGGTAATATGCCTTTGTAGGTTGAGGTGGAAGGTGGCTAATGGAGTGGTGTTATCTTAGTGTTGATTCCTAGAACTGGCGTAATTCTACATTGCCTATTTACTTGGATTCAAGGTATTGTGTACTCAGTAAACTTGGTGGCAGGAAGTCCAAGTAGATCCTTGACCCTAACCATTTTTGGCTGGGCAATGAATTGTCTCCTGAATAAAAGATTCACCATTCATGTATAAATGTATTTATGTGTTAGGGGGAACACTCTTGCACCCTCCACTCCAATTGCTATTGGCTTACCAACTTCTAGAGATAAGGCTGGACTTGGGGCAAACTCAGTTCAACTGTGTTCACATAAGCCTGCTCAAAACTCTGACCACCACCCTATCCTCCTAAACTAATCAGTAATGGCTATTGTGGTGGGGGCATTCCCCACACCTTTGTGATGTATAGATGTGGGGCGGGGAATGCGCATCACAACTGATTTGGCGGGGAGGAGGGGATGGCCATCAGAGTTTTCAGTTGGCTTGGGCAAACTCAAGTGAACTGAGTTTGCACCAAAGCTCAGCCTCATCTCTACTCACTTCCTCCCTCACCTTGGTTCTCCTCCTACACTCCAAACCCTGCACTCCTCATTCTTCTATCCCAGCTCCGACAACTGACACTACAATATGTTACAGCCCAAAAACCTTAAAAGCTTCTGAATGTTAAATGTGATAAATAAACCTGTTAGTGGAAACCTAAAAAGCATCAGTCAGTTTTCACTTAATCAGGATACATAGTCTCTTGGTGGTTAACTATAAACTAAATGCAAAGGTCATTGATAGCTCTGTAAATATGCAGTGAAAATATTGAATTCTGATACTCACAATCCCTTTTGTACCCAGCGTGCTTTTGCAAGTTGTAAAATTTATTGCACTAGATTCCTCTCTTATTTTGCTTTTCTTTAAAAAAAACAGCCACAAGCAATTCACATAGAACCAAATATACGTGCAGGATGGTTGGAAACGCATACTAATTTTAATAGCCTTCTTAATTGGCACTATGGTGAATAATTGGGGGCGTCAGGAAGCTCTAGGTATTCTCATTATTGCACTGCATGATGTCCAGATGAACTTTGTTGTTGACCAGCCAAAATAAAGCTAGATAAATTACAGAAAATTGTAGAAAGGACTGGCAAACTAACATCCTAAAACAGTTTTTTTAGATTGAGTGAAACATTCTGCAGAATTTCAGAAAATGGAAAAGATAGCCTACACATATTTAACCAAATCAGGTTAAGTAAATATTAGAGTATTAGAGTATACGTTGTAAGAGAATAGTTTGTAATAGAAACAATAGAATATGGTTAGTATTCCAGAAACATGTTTATGCTATACAGTACAGTAATGGGGTGTTTACATTTCCCCCCTGCCTGTGCTTGCATGTGTTTCCTCTCACATTCCATTCTAAAGACATGCTGGTAGGTTAATTGGCTATTGTCTAAATTGTCCCTAGTATGTGCATGTCTGTTTGTGAGATAGGGATCATAGACTGTAAGCTTCTTCTGGGTAGGAACAGATGTGGATGTATTATGGATGTGGATATGACATGGGCTGTCTACCAAAGTAGATCTATGCTCTTTGGCAAAGCGAACAAGGTTTAAAAGATACCAAACATGCAGATTGTGAAGCTCTGTCCTTGTACCTTCATGTCATAGCAGGCGCAAAACATTCTCCCACCACAAAATACATATAAAGACAGTAGACATGTGCACTGCCAAAAAATTTGTTTAGTTTCGTTTCGTTTTAAATTCGGATTTGTGTTATTTCGTTTTTCGGGATTCGGGTGTGAAAGTCAATTCGGATTCGGAATTCGGATTCGGACGAAATTCGGTAGCGGTAGTTCGTACGTTCGTTTCGTTTTCTGTTCTTATTCGTTTCTTATTCGTTTCGTTCGTTTGCAGCAAAGTGACATTTGAGGGGGAAAAAATATGTTTCTCCTTCTCTAATGTCACTTTGCTCCAACGAACGAAATGAATAAGAAACGAATAAGAAACGAATAAGAACAGAATACGAAACGAACGTTCGAACTACCGCTGCCGAATTTCGGAAGTGGAAATTCGGATTCGTTTGCATTCGTTATGTCTGTAATTCGGAATTCGGATACATCCGAATGTCCGAATTTCCGAAAATTCGTCCGAATTTCGATTCGGAACGAAACGAATCGCACATGTCTAAAAGACAGTGATGGAGTTGCTAGGAAGGAACTGATAGACCTACTTATAATAATTTTAGAAGGTAATGTCACATGAAACAGATTATTCTGGTTTTGAGTGGACAGGATCAGGCTATGAAACCAAGTTGGGTTTTTAAATATTTCCTGAAATTCAGCTCCTTTACAAAAGCTGAATTTCAGGCAGAATTAAAAGACACAAATTAGTGCAGTTTAATAATGCACAAATAATTTTATATTTTAATGTAAGTAATGTAAGTACCTGAATTTGAATTGAATTTGCCTCTTGTGGTCTACTGTAAATCAGAGCTCAGACAGGGAGAGGAATAAGAAGCACCAAGGAGCCATTGGGGTGTGCTACAGTGCAAGGAGCGTGCTCAAAGTAGGAGAAAGCAAAGTGGCCAAGAGATAAGCTCATCAGTGTGCTTCTTCACCTAACAGAGGTTCTAACCCTTTCCCATTTTAATGAAAATGTGTGTTGATGCAGTCTGTATCCCTACCTTACACTGGAAAAAAATCCCTGATGGGGTTACAGACCACAGCAAATAGCTGGCAGGTGTTCTATCACTTACCCCTTTGCCCAAAACTTAAAAATAAAAGAATGTTTGACTGGAGATTATATTTAACCTTGCCAGAGTCATGATAGGGCTTGCTTTGTTTTATACCAAGCAACTGTGTTATTTAGCCTTAGCTTTTCTCACTGCTCCCACTGTTACCCCTCACAGAGCACCTATTCTGTGTTTATATTAGAGATTGGAAGGCTGCCAAGTCACTGCCGGGAGGGCGGAGCAGGGTGAGCTGTGCTTCTGGGAGAATGACGTTAATGGCTTTAGTGCATTTGCTGTGAAATATATGGATATATTACTCCAAAGTGTCTGCGGATACAGTGTGAGGGGAGTGAGCAGAAAAGCTCACTTACTGCTAATTAAGAATATGTAAATACTTGAATCACCATCATCTGGCCACTTGTTTTCTTTATGGGCTGTAACCTCCATGGTTTTTCAAAGTACCGTATTTTGCGGTCCATAAGACGCACCGGACCGTAGGACGCAGGGAGGTCCGGCACGCCTTATGGAGCACTCGACAGACTGTAGCTTCTGTCACAGCTTCTATGACAGAAGCTGTGACAGAAGCTGCAGTTAGTGACCGCTGAGACAGGTGGCGCTGTGATTACAGCGCCACGGTCTCAGTGATCACACAGAGCAGACGAAGAACGTCCGTTCTTCGTCTACTCTATGGTAATCTCGATCGTCGCCGCTGCTCGGTTTTAATACGAGTGATCTCATTAGATCACTCGTATTAAACGAGCAGTGGCTCCTACTGCTGAACTCGATCGCCGCCGCCGCTGCTCGGCTTTAATACAAGTGATCTCATTAGATCACTCATATTAAAGCCGAGCAGTGGCTCCTACTACTCGCCCGGCGCCCGAAACTGCATGTCTCGGGCGTCGGGATTCGCTCCATAAGACACAGGCACATTTTCCCCCTCCTTTTGGGGGGGAAAAAGTGCGTCTTATGGAGCGAAAAATACGGTATGTTCTAACCTCCCATGCATAGCATACGAGTGAAGAAACTGGCAGAGCTCAGAACAATGCAGGTTATACTAAAAAACTGTGGAACCACCACACAATAATCTTCCAAAGAAATTCAAACTTTATTCCACATGCATCTGTACAAAACAAAACCGCTGACCCATCGGCCGAGTAAGGCAGAAATGTGTGCTGGTTCCAGAGTTTTTGAGTCTATTACTCCAGAAGAGAGTCATCCGCGCACCGAGTCTGGATTGCAGGGATGCAGGATAGGGGTGAGCTGTGCGCTTCGTGTTTTCAGGTTATACTACTGTATTTTTCCGTGTATAAGACTATACTTTTTCATTAAAATATTTACCTAAAAATGGAGAGGCGTCTTATACACGGGGGGCCGAGAGGAGAACCACAGTTGCGAAACTGCCGATACCTCTGCAAACCAGCCTCACGAGTGAAACTTCCGATTGCAGAGACAAGCTAACAGGTTTCCTCCAATCATGAGCCTTATGTACCCGACGTCAGCTGATGCTGCGGAGAGCCTTTAGCCAGTGCCCAGATGTAACAGGGAGCGGTAATGTCGGAGCATTCTGAGCCCATAAAATGTCAGAAAACAAAATAAATCCAGGTAAATACCAATACCAGGAATCGGCTGTCTTACTCTGCAAAATTTAAACTGGATGTAATCAGTTATGCAAAGGAGCATGGAAAATATTGATTTCTGAATTTTGGGTAAGAAAAGTGGGGGGCGTCCTATACATGGGGGCGTCTTATAGACGGAAAAATACGGTAAGACCTGTCATTATTAGTGCTTCAGTCGTATAGGAAAAAGTAAAAATCCCACAAGAGTCTGAGAGGCCATTTTCAGACAGTTTCATGTCTAACCTGTTTTATTTTTTTTTTTAAAACAGTTTTTAGAGATCTGATATGAGGAAATTTCAAAGGATACGATTTAGGATGATTCAGGTCATATCTCAGTCCAAAAACCAGCCTGCTTCACCTCCATAGTGTGCAAATAAGGGCTGATTTAGGATGGATTTTTGCTTACCTAGACACGTTTGCTCATTTTATTTCCTAAGTCACTTGTTAGTAAAACTTTCTGGCAGCACAGCATGAAATCTGTGCAACAAATGTTGGCAAAGAGCCTTCGTGTTTCGAATCCATGTATTTAAACTAAAGATGATTAGGTTCAGCCCAGAGATATTAAAGATGTAAAAGGGCAGCTGTCATACTTATCATAACACCTCAATCAGATAAGTAGCAGTGCCATTTTGTGCTGCAGAAAACTATCAGATTATACTGTACTATACTTTTTATGGTATGCATAATTAATGCGGCGCGGCCTTACGGTGTAAGTTGATGGAAGGCACGTACCAAGAAAGGTGACTGCACAAAGTATGGTACGCTATTCTGTATTCTGCAGTGAGATTACATCAGAAGCCCTGCTTTCCTATGGGAGTGATTTTCAGCGCAGACTCATTTTCAAGCTCTTTCCAGCCGAAACCACAGCATGTCCAACCAGACGCATAATTTTTCATGTATATGGAACATAGACCCAAGAAGGAGTGTTGTAATTCTTTCATTCAGTGCAAAATCAATGGTGTGCTGATAATCTTGAATCTATACTGTAGAAAAAAAAGGTTGTAGACATATCATTTTAATAATAAAAAAAAGACTGGTTAAGGTTCTAATATAAATCAGGGTCTCCCGAGGACTTGGCCCTTACTTGATGTTGTAGAAATCATTCTCAAAGTTTACTTGTAAGAATGTGCTTTAACTATTCAATGCATGACAAAGATTTTATCATGGGTGATGACGTAATATGAAACAATATACATGATCTGAATAGAAACCTGCTCTATTGTTATTAGTAAGATAGAAACAGCATAACGACACTGTAAAATAGAAAAGTGGGACAACAAAGCACTAGCTCTGATCTGCCTATGTTATGTCTAGGTGGCGTGGCCATAGACAGGCAAGTATCTTTTTTAGAATGAGATCCTTGAGCACTTGGACCGCTGCCACTTATCACATAACAGTGGCTATGGCAAACGCAAAGCACGACACTACTTCATTACAGAGGTGAAGTGTTATGGTAAGCTCAGAGTATCTATCAGGGTTTACCGTTCTCCTGTGAGAATCCCAGCCAGGATTTCCAGAAGGTCCGCTACTAATGGATCTCACAGGATCCAAGCCAGTATGGCTAGTAATAGTGAAAGATTCCAGATCAGGACTGCCAGTGTACTCTGAGGCTTGGCATGTCATCTCTGATAGGGTTTTTAAGCACTAGCTCTGGAAGATGCTGGTGCTGTGTCTTTTTGCCAGCTTCCTTTTTGTCTAAGAGCTTATACTTCTGCTGTTTTGTCGTTGCTGACCTGGACCGTCTGACCCTCCTTCCCCCGCCCTGATCTTCTGCATGGACCCGACTTTGCTCTTGTTTCCTGCATTTATCCTCTGATTAATAGTTGCTGATCTGGGACCATCTGACCACCCTCTGCTAGCTGCCTGCCTTGAACTCTGTATGGATCTGACTACTGTCTCCTCATTGGAGCCCTCCTGTTCTCGTCCATCCCTTGGCAGGGCAACCCTGGGGATTGCGACCTGGTAACAGCAAGCAGCCTAGCCCATCTCCACCATGAGGAGCTCTGGTGAACACTTGCTGGTACTTAGACTTCGCCTCTCAGGGAAGCCCGTGCCACCTGCCAGGGGGTGTCACCCAAACATGAAGACTAAGCCCAGTCACAGAGAGATTTCCCAACAACTTGTAAAATTTTTCTGTGCAATAGCAAGTGCCTTCAACTGCCTGATGGGAGTTCAGAAATGACCCAGTAATTGAAAGCAACCCCTGAATCCAGAGCATTTCTTGCAATTATTGAGCCATCTGGAGGCTGGAAGGAGTATTTTCACTGGGGGAAAAAAAAGATTGTATAAAGCAGTTACAAGCACAAATCAGCGACAAATCATAACATGAAAATACAGGACTTTAAACAGATAAAAAGTTGTGAGACTTCAAGTGATCTTTAAACAACTGTAATACAAATATTTGACCATATCCTGTAGATATATGGCTACAGCTTATCAAGAGCCTTTTCCTATTTATAACCTACCCCTCACAGGGCAAATGATTGTCATATACTAATATTTGCATTATAAAATAGATTATTATGCAATATCAATCTAAATAATTATCAATATTATAATTATGCAATATCAATCTAAATATTGCCACATGCTGATTAGGAAAAGTAGATGCATCAGAGAATGCTAAGAAAAATTGCATTAATAATGCGGCCTAAGTACAAAGACCCATTGAAATGCATACACATTTCACACAGAGCCTAAGGAGTCAATTGGTTGAACCATTACTTACCTACTTCTTGTAAAAATACTGGTTGTCTGGCTGTTTTACTAAGCTAATTCTCAGAATCTGGAAAATGCTGACCAATAAGTGACCTGATTATAGCAGATTACATACAAAACTACCTAATGTACCTAACAATTGAGCTGTGTGTGTATATTTTGATTACAGAATAATTGCTTCCATCATAACATGGCATTATATTATAGGAGATGATTGAAGATGTGGCAGGGCAATTTTTGACGAAAAAACTAATGTCAGTCCATATTGACTTTCTTTACAAGGATGTCCCCCCAGCATCAATCTTAAATTTCTGATTTAAGCACAGAATAAGTGATAGTAGCACCACCACATCTTCATTAAGTGCCTTTATTTCAATAAATACAGGTCAGATTTTCATACAATACTAAATGGAGCAATCACCATTCTTTGAATTGAAGCATCTCCCATATCAGGCACAATAAAGTCACTTGAAAAGGAACTGCTGGTCATGCTATCACTTCTTTCACACTTGTATCAGTGGTTGTGGAACTCATAAAATCAGTTGGTGTTTCCTATTTAATTCAGTAATCCAGAGCCTTTGATAAATATTAATGTCCACTGTTGACGTCACCACATTGCTATAAGCAAACAGATTTCCAGGATCAAAGAATGAGTAAGACAGAATAAAAAAATGGAGGCTGCCAACAGCAGGAAAAAAAATAATGAAGCCTGCCAGCTATTTCTAGGCACAGGTGGACAGGAACATGTTCATTTAGCCACTCTTGAGCAATGTAAGATATTCTGAGTGTTTGATGAAAACAGAATTGGGTGGTAAAAGGCGAGAAGCTGATGATCTCTGAATTTACATGACTACCTACTCAGAACGACTGCTAAAATTAATATGTGGAGACGCCCCTTTAAGTGACTCACAGCTTCAGAGCAGAAACTAGTTATGGCATGCAAAAGAAAAACCGTGCCAACCTAAAAAAAAAGGCTCATAAGAAAGGTGTTTTCTAAATGACAGACAAGTGGAGATAGATAGAGAAGTGCTTTGAAACAGATGATTTGTCTCAAGAGACTCCCGAATACAATGGCACAAAAAAGCCCTTTCGGTGAGATGTGAGGCAAACCAGCTTAAATCCATAATAATGAAAGTTGCTGTCAGGACAGTGTAGGAAAAAAAAGAGAGAATGGCAATGTATTTCTATCTAATAATATTTCTTTCTTTAGATGGGGTGCTTTCTTGACAAAAGCCAATTCTTCACAGAAAGCCTATTGGTTTAACATATAATCATATGTATTATACATTAATATTTCAAAAATGACGTTGTGGAAAAGGTACTTCTAATTAACTCAACATTGGCAATACTTGTTAAAGTTGAACTCTCGGCAGATATAAAGGATGCAAATGAATACAGCTCTGTAATCATTAATACTTATTTCATAGTACGTACTGTATATATGTTAGTACCTGACTCTGACCAGGTATGGGCATATTGTAATTCCCTGTATAGCAAAGCCCTGACTGGGCGAGGGAGAAAAAGCACAAAGAGCCAATCAGATGTGACAAGTAGAAAACTGAAAGGAGGATAGAGCAGAGTGCCAGATTGTGCTCAACAATCGTCTGCTTCTTCAAACGTGCAGTAGTGTTTCTGGGCCCTACCATTTGTACAAATAATATGTGGCATCACCATGAATGTGAAAAAATAAGAGAATTTATTTAGTTTTTTGTTTTTTTTTAAGGTTGGGCTAGGTAATAGCAAGAAATATACATCTACATTTTAAAAAAATAATATCGCTTTTTACTATTTGGCCTAGTCTTTTTTTGATCAGGAGCTATCCATTACCATTTACCAGAAAATGAAGGCCCAATTGGTCCTAAAAAAAATGGTATAATTTACCGAAATAAACTACGTAGTTGCAAGATTTGTACCGTTTTACTAACACAAGCCAAAGTTGCAACACTGGTTTCAGATATTATGATTAGTTTTATCTTGAAGGGATTAACATATAGAAAATGTTTCAAGATAACAATGCAGATAATAATGCAATATTTTGTGCCTACCACACTCATACTCGAGCTAGGGAGAGGCAAGGGTAACAAATGTAGTCACTGTATTGAATGCACCTTTAATGACAATGGGACTGATTTATAAAATCTAGAGGAAAAAAGAATATCTGTTGATTTTAGTAATAAACTGATTTTCACTTTCATTGCCAAACCATTTAGTAGCAAAATGACAGCTTATGGATGGCTAATGCTAATGATGCTACCCAATGACTAATTATAGGTTACCCATAGGCCCTTCACTATTTACGACCGTTACTGTTTCTATCAAGTATATCATGAGCAAGCCAGCTTATGTAACACACCAATAGAATTTTGTTTCCTGATCTAAGAAAACATCAGATCACATATATTAAATATGTAAAAAGGTGTTTCTGAGATATTAGTCAACCCTAGGCAAAATGTAATATTGCTGATTTATTGAAACTACTAGATTCATGTACATGTAACCCTGGCTGGCAACCCTTTTAAATTGTGCAAGCTGCAGAGCGCAAGCATTTTATCACCGCAGCTTGAAGCTCTCCACCAGCCATCAGCTGACATGCCAAGGGAATAGGGGATAGAGACGGACTTTGGCCGCATTAGCTGGCTTGGATGTTAAGCCTGACCCATGTCGAGGATGAAGTGGAGAGAGAGACTGTACAGTGGGGATTAGCCAGGGGAGTACATGGTCTCCAGATACAGGCTTGAGAGGGTAGTCCCAGGACATTGCAGGCTACATCATGCCTGGCTCTTATGGCTAAAGCATAAGATTATTTATTGTTAAACTAAAACTTTTTAAATAATTGTTATTATGAGAATCTAATGAACCCAGGAACCTGGCTGATGGATGCATCTCCCCTGTTTGAATTAGGGGTCTACTCTCTTCTTTGGCATACTAAAGGGATATTTTATTTATAGACTTGCCAATGCAAAAAGGTCTATAAGCTTTTCCTATTCCACCAAGCTGAAAGCAAGTGCCCTTTTGTCTGCTTGAACAGAAACAGCTGTTTTATTCTTTGCCAACCAAAAAAAAAAACATGGCACACATTACCTTATGTTGTCTGATGAGCCTAATATAGATTAATTACATATCCTATACAAGGAATACATATCAGAACATTCCAAAAGATTCCTACCCTTCATGCTTTTACATATAAGTAATCAGGATACGTGCAAACATCCGATCCCCTGATTACAGAACATAAACACAATATGACATGTACATAGACAAGAGACCTGTCTAACATTTAATCCTAGAAGGGAAATTGCAGCCCACCTGTTTCCATATGGAATGTCTAATTAGTTTACCCAGTGCCACGTAAGCTGCTGTAGAACTAATTTCAATCACATTTTCTTTCTCTATGATATTTTGGATTCCAGATGTTACTACAGTTTGCTATCATTTCAATGTATGGATTTTGTAGTTAATGAGATTGCAAGGCTTCAGCAAAATTAAACTAAAGAAAAACAATGTATTTGCTTGCTGGTATGCACAAAAATAGTATCTATTGGCACTTTAATCACTTCTTCCTGATGTGCAAGATCGCTATCTATCTGTGTATTTCTTATTGTTCATTATTTGATGAAATTCCACTAACTTCCTTATAAGATAATTGCCACTTTCTGTCATCACACATTGTTCACTAGAGACAATTACTGTATTTCCACCTTATCAGCAGATTTTATTACCATTTTCTACATACTTTGCAATTATCTCAGTGCTACTGCAACCTTTGATGGTAATGCAGATTTCATATTTAGACTGCTTAGTCCCCACCTCTTGCTGCATCATAAAGTAAAAAGGGAGCATATTATATATTTTCTGGGAGCAAGTAAGATTTGTTGCAAAATGAGGAACTAGGCAATGGACCCCGGTCATGTTACACTTACAGTTTTGGAAAAATCAGCTAATCAGATCAGCCCTAATAAGCTCGGAAAATATAAGTCAGGACAAGATACCCACAGATACTAGAGGACAATTGCCTGATATGCCTGTCTTGTGGCAGACTGGGCAACAATATCATATGTGTCCGATGCATAACCTGGCTGGTTTCTCTTGAGAGGGACAGTAAATTCAGAATATTTTCAGCATCTAAAATATAAAACTGGTTGACATGATGCTTTAAACTGTACCTCCAGTCTTTTCTACAACAAATTTAAAGGTAAGCATATTACAAAATTAAAAAATGCAAATTTTGTGGAAATACATCTTCTCCCCCACAGACTTGGTGCTCTGAGATCCCATGCGGGGTTGAATAATACCTAACACCATTCATAACACTTCCTGTGAGCCCAAGCTGTCATGAGCACACCCAGTGAGCAGCTCTAACTTAATTACTTCAGCACCGCTCTCTAGAATATTATTTTCCACTGCAGGAGGAAGAGGATCCCAGGATGTTGCTTGGCTGACCCAAACACTGCTTGATTTGAGGTATATATAAAGAGAACGTCTAGAAATGTGTTCTGGAAAAAGGGGGGGGGGGGGGGGGG
>NW_017306419.1:895853-975589 GCF_000935625.1 Nanorana parkeri
GGAAAAAGGGGGGGGGGGGCAGGGTTCTTTTTAACTAGAGATTGGCTTCAAAACTGTTTTTTTCTAAAGTGGCTAATCAGCTAATCAAAAAAGTTTAAACAAGGCGACCCCTGCTAATCACCACCAGGCCACCCAGGGAGGAATTTTCCACCTAGTAATTAAAACACAAAAGTTCTCTAAAGTGTATGTAAACCTATTATTATTTTACAGGGGATGGTTAAGACCCTTGTCAAGTTCTTTTTCCCCCAGAAAAAAGCAAGGATAGGAGACAATGTCTCCACAGCAAGATGTTATCTCCTGTTGGACAGTGGTCACCTGTCAGGTTTACCCATGTCAATATTTCTACTTCTGTTCCTGTGGCAACTCAAAAATGTGGGATTTCCCATCACTTTATATTCAAGAGACAATGCCCCTCAGGATAATGCCCCTCAGGACCTCAGGATAATGCCCCTCAGGGTGAATTACAGCAAAAAAAGTTTGGATTTACCTAAAGTGAAATGTTAAACCTTGTAGTTGATGGTGGGAAATCTCTTTAATACATTCCTGTTGATAGGTGTAGGATTACGGGGAGTGTTATACAAAAAGCTGCATGAAGACTACCTTAACGCAAGCCTTTTCCAAGATCGATACAATAACTAGTGTTTTGTATTACTGTTTAATAGGACATTATTAATTAATCTGGCTGCATTGATGCCAAATGTATTTAATCCACTGGCAGCTTGATGAGCCTGTAAAACATTGGAAGCCATCACAGTTATAAAAATGATTATGCTTTTTGTAACCTGGGTCTACCACCAATCTTATTTTAATTAAACAATTCTGCTAAAGTATTACACACCATACTCCTTTGAAGCTTTTAAATTAATGTAGAGTATCTAGGGCACCGCAAAACCTTTTTTTCCCCCTTCCCATCACATCTATTATTTCTCCATTTTTCCAAAAGACAGGAGTGATTTTTTTCCCAAGCAATTTTGATTAGTGTGTATGCTGTTCATCAGTTTTCTAAATTGTATCGTTTCTCTCCAGTAGTCAGAATTCAAGAAAGTTCCTTTCAATTCTAAATGTTAAAGTAGATTAGTTTTAGTGAAGAGGGACTTGTCTCCCACTGTCTCATTTTCAGAAACTACCAGTCACTGCTCAAAGTTCGCAGGTTGAATATATTTGGTTTTGTGCCATTTAATGTTCTCAAAACAAGAAAAGTTTTGCGCTCGACAGCAGGGAGAAGAAAATACTTGACCAGAAAAGTAACTTGAAGCAAACTAGTCATCATCTTACTGACAATGCAACTAAAATATACAAATGCAATAACAGTAACATTAGTTATGTACAATACTGTAAATATAAGTAAATATAATTAATAAATCTCTTCTAATTAGGAAATTTTACATCTATATGAACTGAAGGCTGGGTATATCATATCTATCAATGTTCCAAACTAAAATAAAAACTTTACCTATTCATATTTTACTGTTGTGTGACAGCCAGTGTGTTGAAGAACATGGAACCTGCTGACAACCTATATGACAGAAATACTTTATTTCCTTTATCTATAAAGCTCCAAGACATCCCACAGCTCTCTTCAGAGTACATACTATTTACAGCAGTCTCAAGCCCCAGGGAGCTTACAGTCTGATGTCACGCACAACAGACACATAAGCTCTCAGATATCCTCTAGGGCTCGTTTTGACACAGGCCAGTTGACCTACTGATATGTTTTGGACTGAGAGAAGAAAATTCAAACACACTGTAAATGTAGATATAAAATATAGAAACTCAACAATAAGGGTACTGCCCCTAATTCAAAGCATCAGTGTTGATATCTATCAGATAAAATCCCAGACTGAAACCTATTGCAGTCATTTTTAGACCATTCATTCCAAATTTAAAAATGCTCATGATACATCCATCATTATAGTATTGGATTTTCCATTTATTCCTCAAGGAGGTTCTATCCTGATACAGTAGGCACATACAGAATTGGCATGGTGAATAAACAAATTAACAGTTTGTGAGGTTACTCTCAAACACTTGAGAAAGGGGAAACATTTCCCAAAACACATCCCTGTGACCCAAAATGATGTTTTGTGGACAAAGCTTGTAATTCTTTATTTGCATACCTATCTAATAGACTCGATAAGCAGCCCAACGGCCAACTAAAAGAGTGCACAGGGCAAGCTGAAAATACTGCTGCTAATCAAAAAGTGGTGGCTTAGTATTGTCAGCCTGAAACAGGAAGTGCTGCTACTGGAAGGATCTCCAAGTAACAAACTTTCCAACAGAGTCATAAATGTGGTTTGCTTTAGAAAACTATAAATTGAGACATGACGCCGAACCCATTGAAAAAAATGTTTTTGGAATTACATACACTTTAAGGAAGTTATCAATTTCTATGGCCACGAAGTAGACCACAATTACTTCACAATATATACAATATACAATACAACAATATCGGAACCCTAAGGAGCATTTTCTTACCTCCCTTGAACTCACCACCACCTTGATCACTAACAATTCCAGAGCTGTATGAAAGAACACATGATTCTTCCCCTGCCTACCACAATGTAACATTTGATGTTTTACTGGGCCATCTGCATAAAGCGAACCTGTTCATAAAGCTTGTCCATGATACACAAACTACGGGTTCACTTTAATTTCTCTATGTTTGCTGAGAAAATTACTTACTGTGATAATTAAAGAAAGGCCATTAACAACAAAGAAATGTGCATGTCTGGAAAGCACAATGAAAGAAAAGGTGCATAACAGCATGCTTTGTTTGCAGTGGGCATGGTGCAGAAGCACTAATTAGATCTCTTAGAAATTAACTTCTGTGTGTATCTTGCTTCCAGAGTGTTTCTTATGACAGAACATTGGCTCTTGTGCTTTATCAGCCAGGTGAGCAAATTATCCTTATAATTCAGTTTTCTAATGAATTGCTTAGTGAGTCATCAATAATTACCTATTTTGTAATATTTACTTTTTATTTTCTGCTTACTGCAAATGAAGCATATCTTTGTTCAAATACATTTCTGAGGAAAACTAAATTTCTTACTAATAACGCTAATAAAAAAATACAATTTGGAAAATTTTTGGTTTCTACAAAATGTAAGATTTTAGAATAGTGCCAGCTATAGCAGTAACAAAGGCAAAGGATAAACTACAATGCCTAATACCAATGTGTTAAAGGGCCATGTCTTTAAAGTGACACTAAACTCAGGAGTTAAATGTTAAAAATGCATTCAAGTACCTGAACTATTAACAAAAATGTAGTTTATATGTATATCACTCGGCTGTAAATCCTCAAATCATCTCTGAATTTTTGCACACAATATCTTTCCTTCTGAAGGGTGGCTACTTTTTTCCCCATGGTCCCTGTGTGTGTTGTGAAGTAGCCACAGCCAGGGCCGGCCTTAGGGGTGTGCGAGCCGTGCGGCCGCACAGGGCGCCTTAGCAACAAGGGCGCCGTGCGGTCATCACAGCTCGTCCTGTGTACGGCTTCTCTCCCCCTCACCCCTGGCCATCCGATATGACAGCGCTCCCTCGTCCGCCCCCCCACTTCAGGGGGGGCGCAGGAGGGAGCGCATTTCTGGAGGCAGGGCGCATGACGTCATATAAAAACCGCACGTGTTGGGCGCCGCCAGTTTGGTGTATATCTAGGTATACACCAAGATGGTGGGGCCAATATCGGTGTGTGAGGTCACCTGACGCCACGCATGCATGGCGTCATGTAACGTCATGCTCCCTGCCTCCAAGATGGTGGTACGCATTCACAGAACACGCTGGTGGCCAACATGGCCACCGCACATTCTCAAACAAATTATTATTATGTGTCTGAATAAATTTCTCGTATATTCGGACATATAGTAATTCATTCATTTACATGTAGCCCGGGGTCTGTGTACTGTTTTTTATTTTTAGTTTTCTAGATGCACTTGAAAAAAAGGGGTCTGCATGACATCCTGACACTTTATTTTTATAGACTCTATTGTAGTTTGACATTTATTGTTTACCTTCTGTTGTTTTATTTGATAAGAATACTTATATTGTCTCTACAAGTTTAATACCTTTGAATAAAAGTTTTATTTTTATTATACTTTTTAATATGTTTCTTTGCGGCTTAACAAAATAGGAGTCTTTAAATGGTGCGGATATTGGGGGAAATGGGTGTGGTTACGGGGGTGTGGCCACTAAAGGGTGTGGCCACTGAGGGGCGCTGTAAAACTTTCTCGCACAAGGCGCCTAAAGGCCGGCCCTGGCCACAGCTCCAGGTTCACTCCTGTGATGGACTACAATCTCACGTTTAGTTTACTAATTTGTATTGAGATTGTAGTCTGTCACAGAAGCTAACTTGGTGCGGTGGCTACTTTACAACACACACAAGGACCATGGGGAACAAAAGTAGCCACCCTCCAGAAGGAAGGACAGTGTCAGCACCAATTCAGAGATGATTTGAGGATCTAAACCTGAGTGATACACAAATAAGATACAGTATTGTTAATAGTTAGGGTACTTAAATGTATTTTTAAGATTTAACTACTGAGTTTAGTTTCACTTTAACTGATTTTCAATTTAAAGTGCCTTGAAGGCTAAGTTTACCTTTTGGACATGTTTCATGCTACACCCATATAAAGGGTCTAACCAGGTTAGAGAGTACTGGATAGTGCGTTCACAAGCTGGTGCCTACTGGACTGTACAGTTTTATTTAGATTCACTATACAACTGCTATAACAAAAAAGTAGAGGTAGAACAATACAAATTGAGGCTATTATTACAATGTCTATATGACCTTGTACAGCCTTTGATGATCAATTTATGGACTCAAACAATATAGTGGATATTTTGGTGCACATTTAAACGTATTTTCCCATATTGTTGCTCATTAATATCACTGGATTACATTTCTATCCATAATTATTGAAGATTAAAAACATCAATTACAACCTAAGATGTATTGATGTGACTGATGAAGCCCCAACAGGACACATGTTATAAAGTGGATGGATGTCTTTATAGCTAATATATGCCTGCCACTGGGTAAATACTGACAGATACGGTTTTCAGTGCTGCCAGCTATGTCCTGAATGAACCATGTTACATGTTATGCATATTGTATTAGGACACATGTTGGCAGATACCACACAGTATGACTGCCATGCCTATAAAAACGGTACCTTGGTTCAGTTGTGGATATCCATCTTCTGTACTTGTGCACAGATGTTTGGATGTGATACCTGGCTGGTACTACTTTGAAAGTACTATCTCAATAGGGCTGCTACCTCAACTGATTTGCAGTTTAACAAGCGGACTGCTGAGATGCTCATACAATGACCGAATGGTTTTTTTTCAGTTTCAGCGTATTATAGAATAAGGACAACTTTTCAACTAATATCCTGCTACAAGTGGAGTGTCTTCCAAAGCTACAACATTGATGTTCATAGGAACAATAGATATGATAATATATGGGACATTTAATGGAATCCTTTGATGACAATGGGGGTCTAAGAGGGGTTAAATTTTTTTTAATACTACCATCGTTTTTAATTTGAATGTCTTTTTTTTCCATATGATTAAAGTTTTGTAGCAAGAAATACACATGGTGGTTATATGATATATTGTTTTGGGCTTTGATCTAACAATACTTGTGACATGTGTAGTTAATTTCTAACTTCTGTGAGATATATTCAAATGAACATTCAATGGTTGGGCTGGAATGTGAACCAGGAGAATAGCACATGGGGTAGAAGGAAGGAATCAAACTTCAACAAATAAATTGTGGTTAGTAGTAGTATACAGAGCACCCCAGATTTGGGAGATCCCAGTCAGTGCTGAATGTGATCCTTAGGATGTCAGTAGGAACTGGATCTGGGGCTGTGTCAGCCTGCAAGGTAAGCAGCAAAAATACACTGAGTGGTCAGATTATTATGACCACCCCATCAGTACTTCGTTGGGCCACGAGATGACTCCACGAGATGACTTCGTTGGGCCGCCTTGTGACTCCACGAGATGTTGAAAGGTAATGCAAGGAATCTGACACTGCACTGTTGCCCTTCTGTTGTCTTGTACCAGCCTTGCCACTCTCCGTTCTGCCCTAACATTGACTAGTCGCTGACAGCCACAATTTGCCCGTTCAGACCCAGATTTTCAGCTGACAGTCCAGTCTTTAAACACTTTAACAATGAGCCCCTCTTGAACATTTAACGAATTCTGCTCTTTTGCTGATACTCGCTCCATGGCTCCGGGAGCCAACAATCATCCCACGTTCAAAGGCTATTAAATAGCGTTGTTTACCCATATCTTCAGAAAAAAATCACTTCTACTGTTGTGGTAAACAACCTGCTTCCCGATTTATAATGGTCTGGCCCTCTAGCAACTTCAGTGCGAAACTATAGCTAATTATAGCTAATTTACCTACAAACGTCAGGTGGTCATAATAAACTGGCCACTCAGTGTACATTTTTGCTTTACAAAGGTAATAGGAATGATGACTTTAAACTTATGTTCTAAAAATGCCTTGTCTGCAAAAAGCAGATTCAAGCACACAGATTATACATGCAAATAAAATACTTTGGGGCTGAACAAAATATTCAAGAAAAATCATAAGATGTCTATTGGTTCATTGTTCATGTGTGCTCCAAAATGTCATACCAAATTAAAAATATACGTAAATCAGAATGTATGGAATAAAGTAAAAAAACAGCTTTAAGAAACTTGTGTTATGCAAAATGAAAATGACAAAGTGTCAGCATGGAAGAAGCACCCAGCCAGCATTAATAATTAGCAGCAAGGTACAGAAATAAGAATATGTAAATTCACAAGAAATTATGAAGATGACAGCTACAGGGAGTGCTAAAATCTCTTTGTAATCAATATAAAGAAACAACACATACTACATATGGTCTAAATACAATGTGTGAGGTTTTCTCACCTCTTTCTACAATTATTGCAACCTATTACCCAGCGTTGGGTTGCTGAAAATGGGAGCAGGTGGCAAATCACATGACATACCCCTTCTAATGCAGCATGAACTTTTCAGCACAAGAACTTATTCCTGAGCTCTTGTGAAAGACAATTAATATTGTAGGCTTATTAAACAAAGCCTAATGAATAATTATAGATGAAATTACAAACTTTATTTGTAAAAGCTATGCTGAAAAAGACACAGGTCCATCCAGTCCAGCTTTTTAAAAATTCTAGCAGTGTTTGTCTCGACAAAGGCAAATCAACCCCCTTTTCTGCACTGCTGATTCCATTTTGCCTCAGATACATTTCCTGGCTCAAAACATTCCCATACCATTCATCACAACTATGGATCCCAGTAGTTGAAGGCAAAACAACCAGTCCATTTTTTAAATGTCGTTATTGATTTTGCCATTAACAGGCAGGGCATAGTGGTAAGCGAAAGTAAAAATGTGACTGCTCTGGGCCTCATGAGTTTAACTCGAACCATGCCAATTTATTTATTTTAAATGCAGCTTCTTTCCTTTTGTTGGGGCTGTCCCTAACCTCCATTTTTTTCTTATAGTTTATCTAAAGCCCAAACTTTTATTTTAGATTTGGATAGAGTAGGCAAGTGTTAGCAACCTTGTCAGGTTTGTATTGCCATCTGCGGGTTCACCCTTTCCATGGGTGTCCATGGTGACCCTTATCATCAGGATTGAAAGTGAGAAAAACCAACATTTTGAGCTGTCACCAGAAAAAGAATAGAGGGCAAATCTTCCATATTATAATTGCAACTGTAAGGCAGCATTTCCCTTACTTGTAATTGTATCAACAACAAACTAAAAGGAATTTGTCAGTTAGATTTCACAGTCAGGCTTTGTTATGTGTGGTCATGAACAGCAAAATTCTATTGGGTGGGGCTCCCAGAGTTAGATTTCAATTTAGGGTGTAATGCCCAAGTCCATTATCATCTTGTTGTTTCCAGAGTATTACAGCAATAGTGTTCGCTATTTTCTTATCAAATGTGAATACTTAATGCACACTAGTAGCTTTAGACTGATAACCCACAGTGACAACTATGTGCTGCCACAGCAGCCAGCTTTATTGTTATTTTTTGGTATGTTTTGTGCCTTGGTACATTCCACTGTTTCTCCCTCCCATTATGAGTTAGTTACACCAGCCCCTAAGCTGGCCATACACTGTAATATTTTCTTTGTTCAACCTGCAGGCTGAACAAAGATAATAGTACAGATTCCTCCATCAATGCTTATGAGCATTGATTAAGGAATCTCCCACTGTCAGAATACTCAAACAGAGCCGGCAGCTCATTGGCTGCCCGCTGTGTTCATTTACAAATTTTCCAACTGGCTCCTTCGATCTGCTAATCGAGGGATGCTGGCCTAAAGGGAGCGGGCAGCGGCACCCACTGTGTGAGTTTTGGCCGGTTCATCGAGAACCAGCCGAAATTCACATATTGCATGGATAGCTTTAGTTGGCACTTCCTACTTCCCCATGCTCCCTACTTTCTTTTTCACTCTTTCAAAATCAAGAAATACTCAGAAAACATCCATAAAACCTGCCAAGTCTGGAATAAACTACATTAAATTTCACTCTAAGTCTTCACACTGTCTGCAGATTCTTGCCAAATCCGCAAGTTGCCATATTGTCCACACAGACTGGGTCTCGGGAGGTACAGTATGTTCAACTGCATAAACTGAAGGTTGAAACAGAACCACTATTTTGTTTTAATGTGGAAGGAACCAAGACAAGTGAGACTCATAAGCTATCTTACCAATTCCAATGACTCTGTAGCATGACAGCAATTTGAAGAGATGGTATGGTTTACTCAAGAACACTAGTAATATGATTGCATTTTGGTAATGTTGCTCACTCTGGCAACATGACATAACTTGGTAAAACTGTACTGTCCAAACACCCAAAATATATGACTGCTAATGCTTTTGTAACAACACCATCCAATCTCTTGTAACATGGAGATGGCTTAAAACCACTGGGATGTACCATTGTAAAATTGTGAAGAGGGACCCTTTGGCAAGACATTCCACAGTTTAATCAGCCTGATCTTAAAACACATCTATTTCATAGCCTAATCTGAATTTTCCTGCAGTTGAACAGGGTGTTTAAATATGACTGTGCAGTGCAACAGGCACCTACATGTGAACATGGTGCCCAGCGTACTCCTGCAAGTACCTGTACAATAATCCATATGTGCAGCGCTCCTGGATCCTATGCCTATTCTATACGATGAGGCCTTGACATTTGACTAAGTTGAGCTGTAGGGCCCATTTACACTCTTGTGTTGCGTTAAGATGCAGCACAACACACGTCCTTCGGCAAGGTGCATTAGGGTGCAATTGAGAATGAAAGTTACCACATCTAGCAAAGTACCAAACATTCACATGCACCTTATTTGGTGACATTTGGTGCTTTAGACATCCCTTTCAAATGTTAATGTACCATAATGAATTAAAAGGGCCCTTAGTCCTGCTTCATACCTTGTCTTCCGAATGCCAGACCGTTAGTGGGCAATAGAGCTTTTTGGATTTAAAGGTTATTATGGTGCTTATGACTTGCAAGGGTGCCCCTTCTAGCTTATTTGGAACAATGGATCTGGAAATCATTTGCTTTGCTTATGCAAATCTGATGATAAATGACCACCATAGGTCTCCTTTAGCCTATGCAAGGTAATAATCATAATGGTGTAAATATAATAGGAAGTTAGATTTTTGAATAAGGTGGTTTTAATAAATTTTAGAAGGGTCATTTTAAAATAAATGTCTTGTGTTGGCACATTTTCAATACAATGCAAGAAGTGTGTAGCTCTTTACATAAAGTAACATGCATTTTCTGTTGCTGTTCCTTTATCCATCACTTGAAAATGCACAAAATACGGTATGTTTTCTTATGCATTTGAGCAGTCACTTTAGGTTCCCAGAAAGCCTAAGCTTCTTCTCCAGTAGGCCTGGTATAGCCCTTCTAGCATGACCTTTCTACTCATAAATGGTACCAAAGATTTTCATTGCAATGCAGATAAAGAAAACCAGGTGAAACATAGCATGAATCTGTGATTGAAACCTGTCTGCAGTCAGTTCACATCGCTGCCTTATGTTTCAAATTGACGTGCTCATCTTGTCTTGTACAAGTAAAAAAAAAAAAGAAAAAAATCTCATAATCAGTTTTAGCACCCCAGAGCCTTTCCAATTCTCAAAGTAATATTCCAAACAGCTCAAGTGGAGCAAATAATACAGAACTCTGTAGCCAACCTATTGCAATGCTATCAAATGGCAGGACTCAGATAATGGGAGCCGTAAATTTATGAGATATTTTGCAGCAAATCCAAACCCTGGCATTGCTCTTAAATGAATAGTACTTGGCATGTGTCTGATTCTCTCAAATCTGTCTCTAAGGTGCTAAAGCTAACAGTTTGTTACTTCGGAGAAGATGTAAGTGGTTTAACATGGCTTAAGTTAAATAAAAGTACATCTGAAAGGGGATAAATTAATTGGTTTCTACTGTTTGCAAATCTAAACGAACATGAAAATTGTGGTCTTTCCTGCGATTCCCAAAAGCTGCTCTTTCATCTGAGGTCATTCAATTGAAAAAGCAGCAGTGGATTCTAAATAATCCGACTGAATGGCAGGACTCTGCAGAGCGCAATGAGGACATTCTATCATTATTTTAAAAGAATCATTAAAATTAAAGACAATAAAATGAACCTCTGCAGAAAAGACAGAATGGGATGGCTTTGCAAAGGTTATAGAAGTAGTAAGATAGGAGACATTAGGGGGAATTGCTGCAGGCATCAGTTAGAAGGAGAATACATAATGAAAAGGCACAGATCCTTTCCTGAATGAAGACTTTCTGTATATATGCTATCCAGGAAAAAGGGAAATAGCAGACTTTATACCTAGGACTTGTACTAGAAAACAGAAACAAGCAGCAAATGAAAAGGTAGTTTGTCTAGCAGGATGAACGATTAGTTGTAAGGCTGGATTTGTGCATAGTCTACACAGCCCTAGAACTAAAATTGTGCAACCCAGGCCAATATTTCACAAGATGGAAAGTGGTCATTTTCTATTGTACTCTCTTTATATTGAAGTCTACGAGAAAAAAACAGAGCAAAATTATTATCTAATTTCATCTAGAAGTGCTGGAACTACCATCATACGAGCCTCATCGGTGGTGCCCAAAATGGCTTGATTTCAGCCAGCCAGAGCCTCCTGTGATGTTACCTTTATGATCTGCCTCAGATCAGCCATGGAGGGAAAGCAAGCTAGTTGTGCAGCTAAATATGCAAATAATGTTTTAATGAATATGAAACTGTGTGGTCACAAACACAGTTATGGGGATCCTGAGAAGCACACATGTGGTTGACTGAAACATTCCAATCAGTCTGTTAGAAAAATGATTAGGAGGGGCCAAGGCTGGAAAACACACAACGTGGTTGATCTACCCTTTTTTGAATAAAAGGCACTGGCGGAACTACCAGGGTCGCAGCGGTCGCACTTGCGACCTGTGACCTGGTGTTCCACCAGTTCAGGGGGGGCCCAGAGAGAAGAGCTCGCCGCCCGCAGCTGCTCACGCTGCCCGCAGCTACTCATGTTGCTCGCTGCCCGCTGTGTTTTTTGGAGTCCGTGAGTGGCCCTTGCAGGGTCCGCCACGGCCGCGGTGCGGACCCTGCAAGTTGGTACGGTCCCGGCTCCGACACCCCCCTCTTCAATTTCGGTATTTGGTACCTTCCTGTATACGTGCAGGAAGGGTTTTTTCTTTTTCGGGGGCGGAGCTTGCTTTTTAGCGGGAGTGAAGAGCAAGGCAGGAGCGGAGACTGCTGGCCTGGAAAGAAAGGTAAACAAACAGATTTCTGGGAATGGGGGAGACAGCAGCAGATGTCTGGGGTGGGGTGGAGAGGGGGGCATTTTGGACAGCACAGCGGCCAGTAGCTACTACTTTTTTTTTACTTGTCCTGGTGACCACTAGATGGAAACTCTGAAATGTTACAGTTGTCACCAGACCGGGGGGGAGGGGCTTCCATGGTCCCCAGCTCTGTTCTTGGTTCTCCAGCATCTCACTCCTCCTGATAGAATAGGAACAATTCCACCACTTTGTGTGCCTTCTCCATACAATTATATACATTTTAAATCCTACACAAGTGCAACAGCAAGTGGTATCCTGACCCAGGACCAAAACACAGATCTTGCTGCATATGTTTTAAGGGGCACAGATAAGTAAACTGACAGGTATCTAACTTAAAGAACGATCACTGTTGAGTAGGCTGACCCATTTATGAATTTAAATTAGATAAAAACAAAAATTAAAATACTAGTAGCTACTACTACTAAAGTAGCTACTACTTTAATGATTACAGCAGTGCTGTCCTTTGCAAAGGTTTCCCAAACCCCAGCGTCAGGTCCCTATTCAGCCTTGGGCCAAGGGTGAATAGGGGCCCGATGCTGGGGTGGGGTTGGGGTAAGCCTTTGCAGAGCACAGCAGCCTATGCAGAGGACAGCATTGCTCTGATTACAGATCCCACCACCTCTCCCTGGCGCATGGTGTTTCCGCCGAGGACAGTAGGATAACGTTCTATAGTGTCATCGTTTGTAGCCCTCTATAACTGATGGAATTATTCTGCATTGCTGTATAAAATATTGCTGGGAGTTGTAGTCCTCTATAGTTGGTGTCATTCTCCATTGCAGCAATGCAGAATGGTACCAGCTATAGAGGACTTTAACTACCAGCAATACTTTATACAGCAATGCAGATTGGCAAAGGCTATAAATGGGATTCTGCATTGCCATATAAAGTATTGTTGGGAGTTGTACTCCTCTATAGTATATAACTTATTTGTACTTGTGGAACTAGGCCAGAGACTAGGCAGAGTGTTTTTGATGGTTTTAAATAGGGATGTCCCTCGGGACCGATACAGGGCATTTTGACGAGTACTGGTACTTGTCAAAATGCCCAGATACATAGCGCCAAAGCTTTTTTCTGTACCTTGTGCCGGAGAGCAGCGGCGAGTCAGCACTGGTCCGGTGGGAGGAGCTCCAGGTGGGGTCCTAATTTAGCTGGCTGGCGACTGCCCAGAGGGCCCCGACACACGCGGCACCTGTGGGCAGTTGCCGGCCAGCTAAATTAGGACCCCAACAGGAGCTCCTCCCACCGCACCATCGCTGACTCGCCGCTGCTCTCCAGCACAGCGCTGACTAAGACCTCACCTGCAAGGCACATCGTGAGGCACCTTCATCGAGCAGAGAGTGAGGGCCTGGGGTGGAGTGGGAAGTTTAGAAGTGGGAGTCAGAACACAAAGAATCTATTGCTTGCAGCGTATTGGGAATGTGTACTTTATATGTACTACATATACAGTGCACACTGCTAATACACTGTAGACAATAGATGTACAATTATCCTCTGCTAATATGAATGGATTAAATGATCCATATTTAGCCCTGTACTATGGATCATTTAACCCATTCATGTTAGCAGGGGATAATTGTAAATCTATTGCTGCAGTGTACTCTATATGTAGTACATGTACAGTACACATTCCCAATACACTGCAGGCAATAGATTTACAATTATCCTCGGCTAACATGAATGGGTTAATTGATCCATAGTACAACTACATGTTATGTACTATTATGTACTATGGATCATTTAACCTATTCATGTTAGCCGAGGATACTTGTAAATCTATTGCTGACTGTCACTCATGGCTCCCTGCAGGGATTCCTCCCCTCTCTGATCCTCCAGCGCTGACTGGCGGAACGGGAGGGGGCGGGTACAGCTGGCTCTGCCTCTAGATAGTCAGAGTCAGCTGTCAATCACGCAGCTTGGAGGATCTCGACAGTAATGTCCGGATCGGTCCCGGCTGCGGCGTCTCAGGACATGGAGGAAAGCTGCAGCAGGTACTGATTGTTGTATTGTGCAGAGTGTCATTGTCTTGTAGTGTCATGCGTTTTCCAACCAAAAATTAATAAAATGCTTTAAAGTGTTATTAAACCTGCAGGTGTTGAGGTAAAGCATGTTTACTTTTCAAAGGGTCATTTTCACTTATTTTAGTAAATGAGTTGAAAGCAAAGTATTCAGTATATCCACTTTGCAAAGAATACACAATCATGTGCAAAGAAAATGTAAGAAACAGAATTTTTGCTTGTCCATAACTGGATGATTGAAGTCAGCTCAACCTCACACTGTCTATATATTAGGACACTTTTAATTGCATATTGCTACTATTTGACTCCCTATTTGTTCTAACTTCCTGTGATCTGGCCACACTGTACATAAGCAGCCAGTCCACAGCCCCATTGTTCCTGGAGGACATACCGGTATGTCCTCTGATTTCCACCTGTGTGCCCATGCCCAGTGCTAGCAAAAGCTGCTGCTCAAGCTATCAGACAACGGATAGTATCTGCTCCAGGTACAGAGCCAATTGGAGTAGCTAAGTGCCTCATTCTCAATCAAACTTTCACATTACTGAAAACTGAAAAACGGCCTGCTAATGACATGAAGAAGTTTTAACATACTGGTACTGAAATGGTTACATGGCAGATGTCATTAAAGGAAAAAGATTTTTTTTATTGTACATGTGTTTAACATAGAGTAGTTTGGAATCAATTTTCTGACTGTTGAGAGCTATAGATTTATGGGCCTGCTGACAATCACGTCTTTTGTTTCACAAGGTTTCCTGTTCACTAGTGTATGTGCTGTTAGTATTGTAAGGCATGTGCTATTTAACTGATGAACACACATGTAATATACAAACAGAAATTTCACATAGGGCTTTTTACAACCTTCAAAATGATTTCTAAGGCTGAACCCTGGGCAGTAATAAAAAACACTGATTAATATTTTCAGGTATTCGTAAAAACATGAAGGGATTATTCACAATTGTGCATTGTGGTAAGACATTACTGCACATTGCCACAATGCATGGATCTATTTGCGGTGCTGTGCACTACAATAATGCTGAGTGATGGAAACCACTAGGAGGTTTATTGCCAGTGGTGCATGCTGGGGGAAGACATATAAGACATATTGGGAAGTGCCTGCAAAAAATTATCTTAGTTGTGCCTCTCCGCCTTACAGACTTACTGGCTGGAGAGGGCCTATGTGCTTACAGAAGAAAGGTCCAGGTTTGAAGCCTAGGTTGCGGCTGAAGGCTGTTTCCCAGAAGGAGTTAAACTGATCCTAGGAGGGAGCACTGGGAGGAAATTTAGGCTCCTGGAGGTGCTTGAGTAAATGGAACTTGGCTTGGACCTTGCAGAGTGTTTGGTGTCTCGTTTGGGGAGTTTACGATACAGCTGCTTACAGACCAAGGTCCAAAAACACCAATTCCCGGATTTGGCTTAAGGGCTAGTTTACACCAGCATCACGGCCAGCTCATTCTCATTCTGGGGCAAGAGGGGGTGTGGCAGTGCATTGAAGTCAGATGCACTGCAGCCACGCCCCTCGGCCGCAGTGCAGTCGCCCACACCAAAATGCGTGGCACATCAATGGCTGTGTTCTGGTCCGGTGCGATCAGAAAAAATCCTGCATGAACAATTTTTTCTGATAAGAGGGTATGGAAAATATCCTGACAGAAAGAGTAAGCAGTGTGCTGATGCTCTTTCATTGTCCAATTATCAGGCTGAGGGTATGTTCTTGACTATGCTGTGCTGCTGCTGGGGCACTGGAGGTCAAGCATATGACTGTGGTGTCTGGCAGGGGTGCGCAAATTATAAACCTGTCTGCACAGGAGTACAAATACAATTTATGTACTTTAGATTCATATTTTGCTGCTTACCCAATATTCAGTTTTAATAGCTATAAACTGTTATTATATTAGCTTTAAGATATCCTTACATGTAAAGCTCATCATCCTTCAAATGTTTATGTAACCAAGGTTTTTAAATAACAATATTGTATTGTCACTGTGTCCATCTGTAGTACAGTAAATAGGAAAATAATGTATACAGGATGCTGAAAATATTATTACACTGAAACTAGGCTGAATGAGTAGATGCCAAAACTGTCAGATGGCTAGATCAAGCTTGAATGCGGGAGAGCATTCACAAGTTCATTCAGGTTTTAGAGGCTTCTATAAGGTATCCTCATTAGAAATAATGGACTTTTTCCCCTAACAAATGATTTTATGCACTCCTTTTCTAGCTGAGTTGCAATGGTAATTGACCATTTTCTTCACTCAAATAATTTAGATAAAGAAGTATATTGACACATAACAAAGGCGATTATGAAAATTCCATTGCACTTTGCTAACAGGATGCCATGGGAGAGAGATCATTACTGTGAATACTGTCTGAATTAGGAAGCTAGCAGTATGTGAATTAATCCTCATGTCTCGCAACATAAAGAAAAAGAAAAAAAAAACAGTATGAAGAAATCATTTCATTCACTTTTAACATTTTACTTAATCACTTCACCATTTTCTTTTGCTGGCTACAAGATTCATCAAAGCATTAGCGTGTGATTGCTAGCCAAAGGTCTAGCTACAGAGAAACTAGTGAAGTTGTATTTTTCCTATTTTAAAAGCAAGCAAGTTCCTTTATTTTGCTACATATTTAGAAATGAGTTTCTTCTGCTGCAGAACAAGGTGAGTATAAAGAATAGGTATTGATCTGTGATGTGCCGTGCTTTCTGTGCTGGGTGAGGCATCCACCAGCCCCGAATCTCCGCCCCGCCCCGCCAAAGCCCCACCCCCATCTTGGTAATCAAGCTGTGTGGTGAGGAGGAAGGGAAGAGACAGGGAGGAGCCTCTCTGTCCCTCACTTGCTTGTCACTGGTGAGGCATCGAGATCGATGTCCTCCCTGTTTGTTTTTTCTCTTTTTTGATTGGACAGTTTGGACCAATGGCGCTTTGCCATTGGTCCAAGCCATCCACAGAGCTCACACCTCTAACACAGAGTAGAGACTGTGACAGCTCTTGCCTCACCAAGTTAGGTTACACAAGCAGTGGGGAAGCCCTCTGCTGTGTAACCTAACTACCTGTCAAAAGCCAGATGCATCACTGCCTGTAATTAACAGGCAGCTCTCCGTCCATGACAGGTTACACATTGAGGAGGCTTTCCCTGCTGTGTAACCTGTAACAAGCCGATCTGAATGTAGAAAAAGTTGTCTGCCTCACCTGCCTCCCCTGACCGCACATCCCTGGTGTTGATTAGTGTTAGGGCTTAGTTTGGGGTTAGCTAAGTTTAGTGTGAGGCTTTTATTGGTTTAAACGCTAAAATAGGCAGACCTAAAATCTCAAAATAATGACGTTTTGTATTCATTAATATAACATCAACTGTATTTTTTAAACACAGTGTAAGTGCTTCATTTTGACCTGGTGTCAGCCTCTTGCAGTCTGTAATGCTCTGGACTACAAATCCCGGAGACTTAAAGCTTACCTCAAGGATGAGCCCAGCTGTAAAGCTTGGCAAAACTAATTTCTATTTGTTGTCTGTTCTTGCAGTAAACCTCAAGGAAATTGACCCAAGCAGCATTTAAAAGTACATTAATTGGCGAAAATGCTGCGTGTACAAACTTAGTTACAGGAAAAACAAATACATAAACAAGACAGGCTGCTAGAAACATTCACATGCACCCACTACACTATCTAAGATGCTTTCTAAGAGACAAATCACTGAAATAGTACTTAGCTCAGGCTGCAGGTTCCTAAATTCCGTAACGAACCGGACTTCTTGGCACATAGGTGTTCGGAGGAAAATGGCTTCTCATTGCAGTCTCTGGTGGCTAAGTCCTTTGTATTAAAGTTCAGCCCTCTCTTGGTATGGATGATGTCCTCTCATAAATCCTCGTCTTGTGAAGTGCCTCTCGTCCTGTCCCCTTCCTGTGAAGCCCTCCTCAACCTTTCAGCTACTGGCTTCTATTGAGAGAAAACTGGCCTCCCACTTGGGGGGCGCCGCCCCTTTCACTTTAATGAAAGTGAAATGCCATGCATTTCACTTTGCCATCTCTAGGTGGCAGCGTTGTATCATAAATTGCCATCAGTAGTCCAGATTTGATTTGACCTAGGTGTGACTGTTTACACAAGGTTTCTCCATATCACCATCCCATTGTGATATGAATAATGGGGAAACAATACAGGACAGACACACCATTGTGGAAAAAAAACAGTTTGGTCTGTTTAGAAGGCACCGTCCATTGTGTGAAACCAGCTCTCTTTCAATAAATAAACAAAACCTACGTCTCTATTGCAAATCTATGTGTATCTGAAAAAGTCCAATAATATATACCGCAACACACAGTCCTTGTACAACAGAGCTCAGACTTGGGGAGAGGGACAAATTAGCCCAAAAAGCCAATCAGTTTATGTGATGACAAGGAGCATGCTGATAGGAGGAGGAAGCAGAGTGATAGAGAGATGAGCTCATCACTGTGCTGATTCTTCTTCAAAGTCCAATAACAGGCTGAAGGGCAAAATGACGCACCCCAGGGGTTGAGACCATGACAGCCTGGTCACACCTGGTCTGTTGGATGATGCTACCTGTCATTCAACCGGAAAGACAAGTGCTAAGTCTTTGGGGGCAGCATTGGAGATAAGGTTAGGGTTGCAGACAAAGCTGCTCTAGTTTATTTTAAGATTGGAAAATCAAAATATGTAATAACACATTTTTTCCAAAATGCAGACTCATGAAATTGTACTTATACTTACTATACTTATCACCAGATTCTGTTTTATGCCGTGGGTCCTCCTTTCAACCATGTTAACAAATATTTTTAACGAAAACATTACATTAACAATAAAGCTGTACCATTTGAAAATGACTTATTGTTTCCCTTTCAGCGATCCCTAGCATGTATGGAATAAAAAAATGCTTAAATAAAATGAGTAATTCAATTTGCATCCTAGCCACCTAGGCAAAAAGATCCAGGCCGTGCCCCTGGGATATGGGGTCAAATCAAAACTAGCACTGCTGGGAAGTAAATGAGTTGCAATGTTACAATGAACGGTGTTAAATTAAAGATCAGGCTTAAGGACCTGCCAAAATCAATGTATAATAGAAAGAAAGAACATATGCCTGAAAAAGGATTTAACTAAGACATAGTCCCAAATGGTGTGCTGTGTGAGCTAATGTTATCATTACACTTAGTTATTTATTAATAACATAAAACTGTACTAAACTAAACTGTACAACCACAAACAACCAATCAAATTAAGGTAGGCATAGTGCCAACAGGGACAACAACATCCACACTAGGATATGTTTTATATATAAATAATGACATTGCATTCATAATAATGACACTGCATTAATTTCTATTACACAGGCTTTAATATAACAAAACTTAAGTTACTAAAATCTAAACAAGTACCAAATCCAGTTACTATGTTATGCACAAGCCCCCTAAAGTACATAAAAAGTTCCTTTACCTTCCCTGACAAAGCCAAAGCCTCCATAATGTGTGTCTGAATGTGTAGGAATGTCACCAGCACACCAGCACTCAGTGAAATAAGCAAAAGTAAATTTATTGAAGAAACATTGCTATTCAAAAACAAGCGCTTTCGGGGTCACACAGGGTCCCCTTCATAAGGTGAGCCTAATGTGGCCCTGAAAGCGCTAGTTTTTGAATGGCAATGTTCCTTCAATAAATGGACTTGTGCCTATTTCACTGAATGCTGGTGTGCTGGTGACATTCCTACAAATTCAGTTTATTCATGGTGCCATCCATGGTCAATGCAAGCACCCACCTGTCTATCAGGTTACTTCTATCCAGTAAGGAGTGCAGCAAGATATCTATTCATTACTTTATGTGTGTCTCACATGCTACCCCTATAAATACAATATGATGTTAGTGCAGCCTGTGGGTATTTGTCAACTTCCCTCCTTAACTAAATCACTATAATGTGCTAAATATCTTTTAACTCAAATTAATGTATCCACTTATTAACTTATATCTCACACATTAAATATGATACAAAACTTGTCAAATATAAGTTCACAGCGTATTAATTATGTCTTCCACCTTGCCACTGTAGTTTCAGCTTTAGGGCTTGTTCACACCAACTCCAGGCAGGTGTATTTTTTATCTGCACCAAAATTCACAGTAATTCCAATGGTTTTAAATGAGGCTAGTTCACACCATTCCAGACATTCAGTTCCAGAGCTTTTTACAAAAAGTACAGCAGCATGCTTTTTCCCGCACCAGAATGTGCAAAAATGCATGTAAACACACTGGAACAAGCTTAAACCCCAGCAAAACCAATTTAAACAAAAGAAAAGGAAAAAAACAGCGGAACGCATCAAAAAAGCATAAAAACATCTGCGGTATCGCAAGACATCAAGAAGCGGTCTGGAGATGGTGTGACAGCCCTTTTACTAAGGCATACATACAGCTTTGCATTCAGTCTGTGTTCCCAGTGATTCCAGCAAATACAGAAAACATTCTGCATGCAAACCCCACTTCCTTAGGATAAGTCTCATCTGGTTATGTGGCCCAATACTAAACTATGTTAGTATGGACACATGCGCTATAATTACAGATAGAGTAAATCCAATGTTCACACAGACAGTAGCCTAGTACCGTCCTGCTAAAAAATAAATTTTGATGCATTTAAAAATACATTTATATTGTTTTAAACAGTTGAATCCTAGCAACCTTTTTAAAACAGTGCTAAAATAGCAGCTCTATTTCCCATAACCATTTTAAAACAGCGACCAGTCTCAGCTGCTCCTGCAAGGGTCCAGCACTAAGCCCAGGAGGTGAAATCATCATCTCCTGGGCTTTTCATGTTTCTATAGCTCAGAATTAAATGTTACGCATAGTGCTTACATCGAGAATGTAGTGAAGCGTAACATCACATACAGAGGAAGTACAGAGGTTGGGGCAAAGCTGTTACAGCTATCACCAGGGTCTCCGTGCATCAATAGATCACCACTATAGACATCAATTGCTGGCTGATTGCAGCCAGCAATAGATCACCATTAGAAGTGATCTATTGCTGCTGCACAGATGCATGGAGGGTGTGGAAAAGGTCTCAACTCACCTAATCCAGACACCCCATGATATACATACATACACACACACACACATATATATATATATCATATCATATATCATATTATTTTATTATTAATTTGCATAACTTTGTACCCTTTGTACCCTTGGAAAAGGGTAATTATTGTTATTATTATTATTATTATTATTATTATTTGTTTGCATAGTGAGTTAGGGCTTCTCTGTGTGATTCATTTGATATCATCTATCCTTTTCCTTTGTCAGAAGACAAGTGTATGTTGATCTGTTTCTTTCCCTGCATATTTAACAATTTGTTTGGTAAAAATAAAAAGACTTATTTACATTAGGTGTGTGGCTCAGTTCTTCTGTGTTGGTAGAGTTAAGCTCTAAAATATTTGCTCATTTGTAAGCAATAATTTTGAAAATTCATGATTGTTCTTATATACTCCACCTTCTTCTTTTGTTGCAGAACATCTAATATATATATGCAGGTTTCAATATGTTTAAAAATAAACATGTACATGTTGTACGTACTGCCACCTACTTGTTAGAGAAGCACTGAAAAGAATATGTTTATTCACATATGCACATGAAATACCAATACATGCTTCAATAAAAATAGGTTTCGCGTTACAGGAAAACAGTTGTGTGAAAAAATACTTTCTGACCCTTGCAAAATGAGCCACTTGGCTTAGCCTTATTGTGGCAGTTTTATAATTTGGCTCTGGAATTTTTAGAGTTTATTTCATACAGTAAATGCTTGCCAAACACAACACTCCCTGCACATTCCGTGGTCTTCATGTTCTACAATACGAGAAACGTTAGCAAACTAAATGTGTGGAAAAAGATTAAACACACCAGAAATCTGGGGAGCCAAAAGCTATGTGGTCAGAAGTGGAAACTCAATTTATAGAGCAAAGGTTATAAATTGCACTCTACATTATATGCTGCTGCTTTTATTAAACTATGGATTTTGATTGTTATATATTTTAGAGGTACATCTACATCATAGGGAGCATGTTTACATTAAAAGGATTTCTATCAAATACAGAAATATTTCAGCCAAATTTCATCTCTTTTATGCAGGCAAGTGCTGGGTGCAGGACAAACCAAGCATAGCCGCTCCCTACCACCAAAAACACAAAGCCACAACGAAAAAGAAGGGTGGATCTCCAGTATCCTTGTGTTGACCATTTCACTGTGGGCAATCAAATCCATCAATTTGAGAATAAAACTTTCAGTATCTTTGGGCACCATGTTAGCATCCACTTGCATAGAGTAGTGAAAATGCTCCACACCAGGATAATGCAGCAACTTAAATTCCAAAGGTAACAAACCTAAAGTATTAAACTTTGAGACTTACCATTATTTTTAGCACTGGGTTTGTAATAGGGTTGCACAGATACTTTTCGAGTACCAGTGCAGATACCAGGGTTGCAGCGGTTGCAGCTAGGACCTGGCTCTGGCTCTCCACCACTGTCCTGAAATCATTAGTCTGTATTGTTTTAGAAAAACTGTCACATGACAATAAACAAAAATGTATCAGTACTCGTACTTGTAAGTACTCGGCAAGTACCAGTACTCGTACTCGCAAAACTGGTATCTGTGCATCCCTTTATTTATATTTATAAAAACAAAATCGTACATTAAAACAGAGATGTACAAATCCCAGGAGCTCCGTGTGCTCCTTAAAAATGACAGCTGCCTCCTAACTTTTGAATTTGTCTCTAGTCTAGTCTTGGAGCTCAAAAGTATCGGTACATGTACTCGTACTTGTACCGAGTACTGTACTTGGTATCTGTGCAACCCTAGTTTGTAATCAAAAAATTATGCAGTTTGTATATTGATTTCAAATGTTAGCACACAGAAATTGGAGGTCAGAAAAAATTCAGATTCATTTCAAGGAAAAAAATATCAATCCAGAAAACAAAGTAAAAAGTACAACTGAGTCCAGTGTTCTGCATTTTCTAGTTTTGTGAATAAAAACTCCTAGGAAAACAGACACAATGAAAGAACTGGCAATAATTAACGGGAACACAGCCGCAGCCCTAGTAAGATATAAGGCTTCTTAGTGTTATCAGACCACCCAGTAAGAGTGGGGCGATGCCTTCCCTGCGGGGAGGTTATGTTTATCGATCCATGTTTCTGCAGGAGTTTAAGGATGCTGATTTTTTTCTAAAACCAAACTGTATTAGCTTATTTTTCAAGGTATACTAGTTAAAGTTGATATTTCCTCATATACTGCAGTATTTGGTTTACTTAAAATTGACCTAAAGTCTAAAAGTAAAGTTCATAATCCAATGGGTGGTCCCACAACATAGCCATGAATGGAACAGAATGTGCAGAAAAAAATCTAAAATTGTGAAGATAAATATATTTTTATATAGTTGTACTGGTAAGGAAAGGCAAGGCCCTTATTTAAGTTGGCTTTCTATCAAAACAGTAGTCAGAATCTGGAGCAGATGTCAATAGTAACCAATCAGTTTTTCTCTTCAGTTTGTTCAGTCTATCAAAACAGGAGCAGTCAGAATCTGGAGCAGATGCCAATGGTAACCAATCAGTTTCTCTCTTCAGGTTGTTCAGTTAAGCATTGAAAATGAAAGATAGAAGCTGCTCCAGATTTTTTCTGCTCCAGTTTTGATAAATACCCTTCATATGTTATGTACTTTGTGCAGCATTTTGAATACAGGAACCAGACGTGGCAACAGTATTAGGATGGCATATTATAACACAGTCACAGTGCCTGAGGGAATAACTTGTAGATGCCTTACTCATGATTACTGACAAAATTCTAAAAAAATTTCAGTGAAGACAAGAAAAGCAGATTAGATGAATCCTAATTACATAATTCTCCCAAGATGCATCTGAAAGCCAGTAAGCTGCCTAAAGGTGGTTGTGACCAAGAAGTGATGTGGATCCATTTTTTAATTATATATTTATCTTTGCAATGTTAGATTTTTTTTTGTAGACCTCCATTAGACCTCAGAAGGTAAGCTGTGGTATCTGGCACCAAGCTGTCAGTAGCAGATCCTTTAAGTCCTGTATGTGGTGCGGTGGGGCCTCTATGGATCGGACTTGTTTTTCCATTACTTCCCACAGATGCTCAATTGGATTGAGATCTGGAGAATTCGGAGGCCAAGTCAACATCTCAAACTCGTTCTTGTGTTCCTCAAATCATTCTTAAACCATTTTTGAAGTGTGGTAGGGCTCATTATCCTGCTGAAATAGGCCACAGCTATCAGGGAATACCATTTCCAAGAAGGGGTGTACTTGGCCATCAACAATGTTTAGGTAGGTAGTACATGTCAAAGTAACATCCACATCAATGACATGACCCAAGATTTTCTAGCAGTGCATTGCCCAAAGCCTTACACTGCCTAAGCCGGCTTGCCTTCTTCCCGTAGTGTATCCATCTCTTCACCAGGTAAGTAACACACACGCACCCGGCCATCTATAAGATGTGAAATAAAATGTGATTCATCAGACCGGGCCACCTTCATCCATTGCTCCATGGTCCAGTTCTGATGATCACATGCCCATTGTAGGCAGCTTTTGGCGGTTGACACGGGTCAGCATGGGCGCCCTGACCAGTCGGCTGCTATGCAGCCCAATATGCAACAAACTGCGATGAACTGTGTTCAGACACCCTTCTTTTGGAACCAGCAATTTGAGCTAGAGTAGCTCTTCTATGGGATATGACTATATGGGCAAGTCTTCCTGCCCCATGTGCATCAATGAGCCTTGGCTGCCCATGACCCTGTCACTGCAGTTCGGGAGTTGTTCTGACCCAGTCGTTTAGACATCACACTTTGGCCCTTGTCAGTCTCTCAAATCCTTACGCTTGCCATTTTGTCTGCTTCCAACACGTCCAGGTGCCATTGTAACAAGATAATCAATATTATTCAATTCACCTCTCAGTGGTCATAATGTTATGGCTGATACTGTATATATATATATATATTGTGTATGTGTTCAGTTTGTAATTTATATGTATTTGGGAGTAGCCACATTTATTCAGTAGTTGTGCTTTCTGCTTGTGCTTTGTTGTTCCTTTTGCAAATACCATAAAGAGTCTGTCTCATTAAATACAATACGGGCTCTACAGTCTCTAATGATGTGGAACACTGTTAATGTTCCTTGTAGCCAGGGACCATGCCATCTACGCTACTTGGGCTTAAAGTGAACCTTAACTGGTCTAAATCATTTATAAGGGTCACAATAGCTAATTCTGCCACCTTGGTGTGGCTGCAAATCAACTCATATGCCCCATTTGTCTCTGGATGGCAGTAAAGTGTCGAGAGGGAGGGTGGCTGCGGAAAGGGGGGAATGCCACCTAATCCAGCTATTCCACTGCCAATAATTGTGCTAGAGACATAAAAAGAAGATAGAAGAATCAAAAGGGGGATATAAATGAAAAAACTGCTGTTTTTTTTAGTATATAACATAAGAAAAGCACATGCAGTAGCTGAAGGTTCCAGTTCTGCTTAGGTTCCATGGACACTAGGACTCACTACAGGGTTTAAATATTATTACCTATTTTGTTTTAATTTACAGTAATGTGCCTGATATGTCTTGGTTACATAGAAAAAAAATATAGCATGTTCAGTTTTATTTTATTTAAATGTGCCTGATAAGCTTTAAAACGGAGAAAACATTTGTAAGAAATAACTCTGTTTCTTAAGCTTAGTCATTCAGTAACGCTCCATTGAGACCTGATGTATCATGTACTTTATGTAACATGCCATTAACTTCAATAGAGCGTTCAACTGGCAGGGCAGCAAGCACCAATTAAAGGCTTCACATACCACACTTCACCATGGTTCTTAAACCCAAATCAGAGCAAAACCATTGTGATAAGTTTTCCCATCAATAGATAGCAATAACATAACAAACAGCTGATCCAATTCATTTTTATGGGGAATAAAACTGGGTGTAGCTCTGCACACCATCATAGTGTATGTAACATACAGAATTCAGTTGGTGAGGGTGCTCTCCGCACACCTTACAGCAATCCCGGCCAGTAAGAACGGTGGTGCTTGCAGTAACTACCACGGATGGCACCGTGCAAAGTACGAAATGAAGGAACAGGTCACCAGCACTCAAATTTTTAAATAGATATGTCATTTTTAATGGACAATTGTGTCACAATAATCAACAAAGCCGACGTTTCGGGGCCGTGCAGGGTCCCTTCTTCAAGGCAGTATGTGACCAGTAGTATGATACTGCCATGAAGAAGGGACCCTGCATGGCCCCGAAACGTCGGCTTTGTTGATTATTGTGACACAATTGTCCATTAAAAAGGACATATCTATTTAAAAATTTGAGTGCTGGTGACCTGTTCCTTCATTTTGTAACATACAGAACACATTTCAGGTGATGGAGATGGAACTGGACACGTAAGTGCTGAGGAAGCAGAACAGACAGGATTAGCGAGGAATGTGAACGTTTTATACTGCAGGTTAATTTTGCTTCCTGCATCAAAATCTTTGCTATGACAAATTCAGGATGAGTCCCTGCTGAGCTCAGGAAAGGTTCCCGGACCTCAATTATTAGCTTTCATTTTCAACCGTTATTTGATCTCATAGAAACACTTTAACAGTTTGGGGTTTCACATTTATCATATCTGTTTTAATTATTAATCAGACTTAATGACAGAGTAGACATCCCTGCCCAGTAAAGGCTTGAATTATCCCAGTGTTGCTAAGTAATATTTAGGTCTAGTGTGTGACTGGCACAATCTTTACCAGTAAATCCCAAATCTTAAAACACATTTGAAGATTATGCCATATGTCTAATGTTGACAGCAGCTCTGCTCTCTTTGTGCTTATTCAATTTTTAATGTCCACACAGTAAATGTATTATTTATCTACATTAAAGAATTGTCTTATTATGTTCTAATGTAACTCAGCCCACCATGCTCCAGCTATAATTTAAAATATCACTTTTAGCTGTGTTGACCCCAAGCGGTCTATTTATAAATGTTTTTACACATAATCCACATAACCTTGACCCAGGACATACACGTTTTTCAAATTAATACAAATAAGAAAATGTGTGAATCTTGGGTGAAAGCTGTTTGAATCTTGTATGAAGCCATTTATAAGTAGACCCCTTAAAGTGATGCTGAACTCAGCAGGTAAATATTATAATAGCATTCAAGTACCTAAACTATTAACATAAATGTATCTTATTTGTGTATCACTCGGCTGTAGATCCCCAAATCATCCCTGAATTGGTTCTGACACTGTCATTCCTTCTGGAGGGTGACTACATTTGTTCCCCATGGTCCCTTTGTGGTGTAAAGTAGCCACCACTCCAAGCCACCATCCATGATGAACTACTTTGTATTGAGATTGTAGCCCATCACAGGAGTGAGCATGGAGTGGTGGCTACTTTACAACACACACAGGGACTCTGGGGAACAAACGTAGTCACCCTGCAGAAGGAAGGACAGTGTAAGCATTAGATTAGAGATGATTTGAGGATCTACAGCCGAGTGATACACAAAGAAACTACATTTTTGTAAATAGTTAAGGTACTTGAATACATTTTTAAGATTTATCCTGAGTTTAGTGTCACTTTAAGCTTAAAGTGCATTTCCACTTTTGCAGCCAAATAGTTTAACACCTACTTTATATTTGTTGCATCTTCCCATTCACATAGTATAGCAAATAGTAAACTGCTGCTTACCTTGTACCAGGAGGGGGTGGGGAGTTAACGTTTACTATAACTAACCCTGTCTGTCCGGTGCTGGCAGATTTTATTATCAGCTATAATCTAAACTTGAACACTGTATGTCCTAACAAAGGGTTAAATATCTCAGTGCTTCTGTTCTGCATTGTATTTTAATAGGAGGAAACTGAGTCAGTGACCAATTTGCCTCCCCACATTCACTTTGAAATCGTTCAGAATAGCTTGCAGTATGGCCAAAAGCTTGCTCCAAAGAAACATCTAGAAAAGTAAGAAATATTTTTTCAAGGTATGTTTTTTAGGGATGTTGCGTTAATGGAAACACATAACATAGTTAGGGAATCTCGCTGGAAAAGTGGTAATACATGTTAAAGCGTATGTCATCAAATGTATTTGTTGGTTATAGTTTTGGACAGAGTAGGGAAGAGTCAGACCCTTTGTTAAGTTTTTATTTGCTGTCTGTGTTTCCATTGCAGATATTAACCCATCTATTTGTCCTGGTGACCATTGTCAGGAAGTGAAGGGATTCACTCATTTCCATTTTGCACCTCCAGGAAAAGAAGTTAAATCCATCCAGCGAGACACAGACAGCAAAAAAATAAGCCTTCACTGCTCTATATAAGATTAATAAAAAGTTTGACATATGTTTTAAAGGAATTTCAAACCTAATGTGAAGTTTCATGCACAAATTTTTTTTTGAAGTGCAACATATAATATTGCACACATTAGATAATTGTTTAATGTAGTGAACTACCATAATGACCTTTGCAATGCCTGCTATGGTACACAGCTCAAAGCAGGGTCTTTGCAGGATAGATGAACTAGATAGATAGATAGATAGATAGATAGATAGATAGATAGATAGATAGATAGATAGATAGATAAAGAAAAGTTTCAGAAGTCCCTAACTCCTGTTTTGCTGGGTTGCTCTTTGGTCATTGTTAGCTCATGATGACTGCCTTGCATTCTTCTAATAAAGCCAGCATCAAATCAGGACAGTGTTCTAATTTGGCAACTGTAGCCCATACATTTGCCAAATTAGTCCTGAAAGGTATAAACATAGTTCTTGGCATGAATCACCATTGTACTTCTAGTGACTGTCAAAGTGAGTATAGTAAATCTCATATGATGATAACTTCTGTGGGCTCTGTTCAATCATGCTTTTAATTCCCAAGGAAATATGTGTACCTATTAGTTTGCATACATATGATGGAATCTTAGGAAAGGGGAACTTTTTTTATGTGTATCAGCATGGTACGAGGTATCCTGGAAAGCTTTAGCCCACAGTCAATTTGGCGTTTTATTTAATGGCTGCCTCTGCTGAACAAGATTCACACCTCTTAATCTTTACCTGTCAGTTTTTACTTTTGGCAGAAAACTGGTAGCTGTGTCTAAAAGGTTTACGCACACTAAAAAAGATGTAAGTTTCTCTCAAGAATAAAAATAACACACTGAGACATCTGGGTATCCTTTTTGGGAAAGTGCTTTTTTTTTTTTTTTTTTTAGCTATTCCAACATAAAAATTGAAAACCTTGAATAGAAATCTGTGAGTTTATTTTTAATGCTCTGTCTGTCCTTTTCCAGTTTAACTTTATAGATCTTATTAGGTATTTTTGAAATACTTTTTCAGCTTGTCCCTTTCTAAAAACAAAATAAAAGTTGATTATCAATCGTAACTTTATGATTAAACTAGCAATGTACTTACATGTATTGGAATAATATCCAACGTAATTGATGACAGTCATTTTCCAAAAGCTGACTGAGGTAGCATGATTAGGTTGTTATAGGTTATAAAATATTCACACATAAATCATGTTATAAAGCTATCAAAGACACCCAAGCTACTTCAAATCTTACTAGTAGCTGGTAAAAACAGCCGCAGTCCACTTTCAGAGAGGAAATTAAAAATTAGCACAACCATTGCAACCTGCTCAGAAAGTTCCCACTTTGCCCCCATGTATACCACCATCACTGTTACTTTCTACCTAAAATGTTTCTAAAGACATTTTTTATAGCGTAAGGAAGTGTAAGATCCTCTGTCGTATTTTAATTGCTGTCTGTGTCCTGCCTAGGGACTTCCACTATTTCTATTTGTCCTGATGACCATTGCCACTGGGGCTAAGAGTTAGGGAAAATACAAAAATATTGAGTTGTCACTGGAACAGTAACAGATACATCTACCAATGGGGAAACTTCCAGTAAAAAATCTGTAAGAAAATGTTTCCCTTCCTCTGAAGATATCCCCTGTTGTATGTCTAGACTTGAAGTGAAGGTGAATCTCCCCAAAAAAGAGACACAGGCAGTAAAAAAAAAAACAAAAAACATTAGATATACTTTAACCTCTATGGATTTTTATCATCTTTTGACTTAGTAAGACAGAGAAAAATGTAAAAAGAGAGGTAACTCTTAGCAACCAATAAGAATCACTCTTTTATTGGTTGTTAGTAGACATGTGCACAACAACAAAATTCGCTTCCAGACGAAAACGAATAATGTTTTCATTTGTTTTGTTAAAGGAAACAAATGTATATGTTGTTTCGGATTCGGAGGCAACAGATTTTTGTTGATTTGCAGGTTTGTCCGAATCAGAATGCACATGTCTAGTTGTTAGTGATAAGCATGTAGGGAGATATCCAAGAATATTTACATTCCTGTGTCCCTCAATGGACAATAAAGCAATACAGTTTTTACATTTTCTACATCCTTTGCTGATCTACTCTAGCCTTTTCAGTCACTTCATTTTGGAATGCACTTGCTCCAGCATCAGTTGCACAATATTGCTCAGTACTGGCTCCCAGAATCTATACAGTTTAATTTTTTATCTAAACTTTCACACTGTTTGGTTATGAAATCATAAATGTCACTAATGTGTCAGGTGAATCTGGCTATAGATCTTGTGTTGACTGGGTTGCTCAGAGAAACTCTTGACTGTAAGCATAATTGCTTGTATATAAAGGGATTCCTCCTTTTACCGCACTAATCTTTATGATTAAGCCCCAAAGGGTGAAACGCATCAAAGGTGTGTGATCTAGAGACAGGAATTATAGTCTTATCATGAGTTCCAATAAAGTTTTATCCTCGGTGAAGACAGGCACTGTGTGGTTGATTTCTTTGGTGTGAGGCACAGGAGTGTGGACGAGTTCACAACCTACACCTTCTATATTGCCAAACACCAGAGCCCATGTGAGAATTGGAGAGGCGATCTTCTTTTTCCACTGGTTTCCAGATAGTTACAGCTGTGGACCATGTGGACCATACTTGAGTCATGTGTTTCTTCATGGCCACTTCCATTAGGAGCACATGAAGCAGGGTGACTGCAGGTGCACAATTGGCAGACCGCTATCACCATATAAAAGGAAGTTCCTAAATAAGGAACTTGGTGGCATTATCATCAGTTATTGTTATTTTAATGAAAACTGTAGATTTAAAATGACTGAAATCAATTTGTTAAATTACTGTTAATTCATTACAGCTTATATGAAATTTAAGTGATCGGGTCTAGATCTACTTTAAAGTGAAATTAAAGTCACAATCTCCCCCCCCCCCCCCCCCCCCCCTCGTCTCCTTGCTTTCCTCAAATTAACCTCCAGGGGAAGGGGTTAATATTTCAGAGATGCCACCAGACTCTATTCCCAGTTCTGCTACAAAGGCTAAAAATTGCCTCCAAGGGGGGGGGCACTGGGCCTCTACCACTCCCCCCCCCCCCCCCCCCCCCCATGCTTCTTTAAGGACTTACCTTAAATGAAGCCTCTTGATCCGATCATCTTCTTCTTTCCAGTAGCTTTTAGAAGTCCCCCCAGTGCTGGTGCTGATCTCTGATCCAGCGCAGACTCCTTAGGTCCCACGGTGTCTGTCCAATGTGCACGCTCATGGCTGCATGCATGCACCTCCACTGTGTCTCTCCTCTTCTCCCCGCTGAAGATCTCTCTTGCGCATGCACCCGTCCCATCATCCTGCACGGCCGCTCGAGAAGCTTCAAATATTCAGCCGGGAGCGAGTGGCAGAGACACAGGTAAGTATCTACCTATTTGGTGACCTATTTTGGTGACCTATTTTTTTATTTTTTTTGCATATATCTACTGCTCGCTAGCAGTAGATATATGTAAAAACAAAAGTGACTTTAATACTACTTTAAGATCTATGTGGTGCCATGGGTTTCTGTACTTTGGGCAAAAACAAATGATGCTCTGGTATAAATTGTTCTACCCTTAAAAAACTGGACATACTATGGGTACAATTACTAAACCATCAGTACAATATACATTTTTCATAGAAGATTTAAAAAAACTCCAGAAATAGTTTTTATACTTCTGTAATCTGTATTTCAATGCACTTTATTGAGCAGGAAACTAAAATAAGGGCACTTTTTAATTATAGTGAGCAATGAAGTATGCCCACCATAAGTAGCCTGTGCCAGTTAACAGACACAAGGCTGTGGGAAGCATACTTTGCATCAATTAAAAAAATGGTATGTCATTAATCCTAACTGTCAATGTCCAGGTTTACACAGTTGGCTTGGTCCTCCTGTAGTTTGATGCATATGTTTCAGGAAAGTTACTCTCAAAATGAGATCAGATGTAGTTTGTCTCAAAAGCTCACAATTCACGGATTCATTTATTTAATCTGACACCTGTGAGAAGGCATAATCTCTCTTAACATTTAGTTATTACTTTTAAAGAGGTGGCAGATGTCCATTTCTAAACAATATGCCGTAACATTAGGTAAGCCTGAACTTTGGAGGTAAATAATAATAAAAAACAAAAAAATCCATTTGTTATACAGACATTTTTTAATATAATGTTATTAAAGCCCAACGATGGCATTTAAAAAAAATATGAGCACCCAGGCAGGGTAAACATAACAAAGCAGCTTTAATCTGGAGTTGTCCCCTGCAGTACTTGGATTCTACCACATGATGCCATCAGCCTTCTTAGTTGTCATTCAACCTAGAAGACTTAGGACATACTATGAATGAATGGGTGTCATTGCCTCGCCTCTAAAAGTATGTCACAGGGCACCTGTCACTTGTCACAGGGCATTTTCTGCATCATCAGGGGAGCATCCTGAGCTGGTAAAGAGGCAAAAAGGAAGACAGGCTCAGCACAACACATGACCAGCCTAAAGAGTTCTGAAAAAGGAAAGAATAAAAAAACAAAAACAAAATATACACTGGGAGGGGCAGGGCGCTGAGCCCAGACTTTTAAATACCCATTTATTTTAATGCTGTAAAACTTGACTATTTTTTTTGTTTTTTTTTCCTATTGGTTTTACTCTTATTACAACACTAGAACTGGTCATGGGATTATAGAGGGTAGACGCTTCTGCTTAGCACTTGCATTTCATTCAGTATGAAGAAGTAAGTGAAACAGTCCGTATCTATAGAACGGAAACATTATTATGAATTTTGTTAAATTTATATGACTTTAAAGTGTATGCCAGGGCAAAAAAAAAAAAGTATATCTTTCTAATATATGCACGTTCCTCGTGTTTTCTCTTTTCTAAAGCACTTCCATGGGTGACAGAACATTTTCCTACTGTTAGGAGATGAGGGGAAGGGCAGTGTTCTGTAGTGCAAACATACTTCCTGTCCTAGGGTTACAACATTAATCCACCACTGATACAATACTGTAAGTGAGCAATGTCACTTTAGGACAAGGAGTACGTTACTGGTAAAATCACCAGGTGAAAATAATGAAAAAAGTCTGAAAACAATACTAAATAACTACTGCATCATCACATCTAAGGGCAGGTTACATTTTTGTTCTTGTGTTTACATTCATTTTAGGAGGAACTAGAGATTCAGTTTTAATTAATAACAATACTTTCATTTTAAAAAGTGGGTTTGACACATTTGAATTATCACTTAAAATTGGATACCTTCAGGCCCCATTCACACCGAACCCATTAGCATCTGTTTTTTAAAGGTTGTCAACAGATACCAATTGAAGGTAACTGAAAAAAATGTATAGGTGTGAATGGGACCAGTTCACACTGCTGCGATCCATTGCAGTGTAATGAAGAAAGAGCATGATCTACTTTTTTTCAGCGCAATGTAACGCAACACGTCAAAAACAGATGTCAAAGGAAGTTTAAAAAATACATAGACGTATAGAAGTCAGGGGCTGACTGGCAACTTTTAGCCCAGGGTGCAAGTACAACCCAGAGGCCATACATTTGGCAAAAAAAAAATATGCAACAGAACGCATTGGAAGTCAACAGAGGTTGAAATTGTAAGTCACTGAACCTCCCCTGACTCATGTTTTTAGTCCGATTTTGGTGTGAATGGGCCCTAAGTAGTAGTAGAAGAAATATAATGTTTTACTGAAAGGTCTGGAGTGGGAAGGGCAGTACTGGAGTGGGAAGGGCAGTGCCGGAAACCAATCAAGCTCTGTGGCATGCACACGTGCTGACAGAAAACATGCTGACGGGAAGAGAGAGCAGAGTTGAAGACTTATCAAGGGGTGATTGCTCATTCATTGTCCCCCATTGTCCAATTACCAAACAGTAAACACAAGGGTGACACCATTGTACTCCTTTTCTTTAACAGGAAAAGTGGTGTCACCCTCCGACAGAGGTATATAAAAAGGGTGGCCACACAGAATAACAGATCCCATGTCTATTTCAACTGCGAATTTCAATGTGTGCCTGTAGTATAGCTTTAAGAATTTGTTTGAAAAAAAAATTTTGAACAAAATTCCAGTCTGAAAAAAATTGTAAACCCTGGCATTAAATCATTACCACAAAAATAGAAAAAAAAAGAAGAAGAAGAGAAACAAGATATCAGCCAAAATTTTAGCCTGGGAGCTCGTCACCTACAACGTGTAATGAAGAGCGAGCTAAAGTGAAGTAATACTGCTATAAGAATAAATTAGTGCTTACTCTTAATTAAACTCCAATGTGATCCCCTGCAAGCTATCTGAACATGCTCCTTAACAGCCAGAATAACATTTTCATTCCCCTCATGTCCAGACTGTTGCACTGAGCAGAACAAAAAAATAGATAGACTGTCAAATAGCAAAACTAACTAAAGTGCCTCATCTATCCGTCTACCTGTTTGTTTTAGAACATCCCTAATGGGCATTAAATTAAACAATATAATTAATCTAATAAAATAATCTCAATGGGAATTAAAAGCAGATCTTAAAAAGACATATATGAAATGGAAAATTGTGACTCTGAAGATAGAAAGGGCCAAACATAGTATACAGTAACTGACATTTTTCAGTGGAGGTTTGATCTTTATCTCTTAGGTTTATATGAGGCAACATGAAGAGTTCATAATTCTCCACTGTAAATGCTGAAAGGTTCCCATGTTTTACATACTCTGCACTTTGTTTTGGAGCCTATTTGTACTTGCACTCCCCCGCAAAGCACCAGTGCTATATTTTTCAAATTAAATGTTTATTCAGATTTTGCAGGTTTTATACAACAAACATTTATACAATATTAATTACACACATAGCCACAATGACGACAAGGGGAGGGGAAGAGACACGTATGAGAGGGGGGAGGGGAAAGGGTAAGAGTAGGGGACACATATAGCTCTCGCTCTATCGTCGGTACCTCATGAGAGTGCACAGTATGACTATAATAGTAAGGGTCTGATCTCCACCTTAATACTAAAATGAACACATACAAATAATGAGTGAGTGAGTATGAAAAATGAGCATTTTAACTATTTCAATTATTTCAGCCAGATGGTACAGTGACTTCTTTGGCCTGCATAGCCACATATTCAGCTGAGGATTTAAAGTGTAACCAGCATGCCCACGTTTTGTAAAAGCTGCTATATTCATCTTTATGAGAATGAGTAAGTTCTTCCATCAGCCTCAATGCATCTACGCCGCTCAACCACTCTGCCACAGATGGCATTTGGGAGGAGTGCCAGTGTTTTGGAATGATAGCTTTGGCGGCATTGAGCATGAAGGGTATTACGGTCTTTTTGTACGCGCGCTTAGAAAGGGGGTTAAGATGAAAGAGGCATAGCCATGGTCTAAAGGTGTGGGAATGCCACTTATGGAGGTAGCACCAGTGCTATATGTGCAGTGCATTGCTGTGCCATTGGTCATGGATGGGACCCCAACATACTGTACACTAGAGTGCAATTCACTATGCAATACAGAGCATCACAACACACGCCATACATTGTGGTGTGCTGCATTTCCATTGTGAATGAATGGGCTGCCTTAACACAACGCACGTCAAAAGTGTGAATCAGCCATCATGCTACCATTCATCTAATTCACAACCCGGCCATAGTTATGGCTTTTCTCCTTGTTCATCAATCCGTCTGATGGAAGAACCCTCTGGTATTCCACAGCCAATTAAAATCTTTTTTTTTTACTTGCATTTTTTCAGTCATGGTTGAATCTAATACTGTCCCATGAAGCAACATAGACTTATCAAAACTATTAAAGTGGACCTTTCAGTAACTTTACAAGTCCGAATGAATAACTTACTGACAAGTCACAATATACAGCAACAGTATCGCGCACACAGGCTGCTGAGCACATAACATGTGTGCAGGCTCCCCATGAATCAATAGCTGTATGCAGTTATATGCCAGTGCTTGCGTACAACCACACATGCATACAGATGTAAATCTTTGGATGCAGGTTTTCTACATCCAGAGATTTACAGCCATAATAACCAAAAATATGCCTGTGCACAAGCACCATTGTATATGCGTATACAGCCATTGCCTACTTGGTATGTATGTTGTACAGGCTCAGCTGCTGTGTGGATAAACCCTGATTGTTAATAAAAAGTACCTTCAGCTACAGCTAGTGACTTTGCCTAGGCTGAGATGATGTCATCAGCCTGTGGCAGACAGGAAGAAGTATTTCCACAGTCTCCTCTCCCCCAGTGATCAGACTACAACACTGTAACTTTGTAATAAATAACAAGGTGAGAAGCTGCAGCAGGTACTGATCTGTGTTAGGTATTTGTAAACACAGCTGAGAACTACACAGGCACCAATATTTACATGATTGTGCCATCTGTAAGCCAACATCTCATTCCAGGAAGTACATGCTGCTGATTCTGGATGATATTTGAACAAAGATGGCTCCGTCTTTGTGGAGAGAAGAGCAGAGAAAGGCAATGTCAGGGGGAATACTTTGAACTCTGTGAGAGGCAATAAATACCTATAACATGGGGAAAAAAAAATCACTGTAGCTGCACTTTATTTCCATCAGACACTTGCTGACCAGGTGTTTACACCCACTTCCTGTCCAGACCATTTTTCAGTATTCAGCGCTGCAGTACTTTGATATTTATTCCGTCATGCAACGCTGTACTGCAATTCATTTTAAATCATTTTGGGGACACATAGAGCTTTCTTTTGGTGGTATTTAATCACCACTGGGGTTTTTTATTTTTTACTATATAACAAAAAAAGTACTGAAAATAAAATAAAAAACAGTTTTTCCTTCATTAGGTTATGAAACAATTATTATCACCCTCATTTTTTTGTAAAATATAAAAGACGGGGTTACGTCGGTTAAATAGACACCAAACATGTCAAGCCTTAAAATTGCGCACGTCTGCAAAATCACAAAAACTACCATACCCAAAATTGGCCATAGGCGATGCTGTAAAAGCTTTTACCACTCATCAATGTAGTGTTAACAGTGATTGATGGACCTAAAATTATTCCTCTCACTGCGACGTTCGACTGCGATCATATGTAACATGTGCGGTGTAATGGGCGCAGTGCGTGTATGTGGGGACTTTTTTTTTTAAAATAGTTTTTTTCTTTTTTGTGTGACTAATTTGTTTTTTGTTTTTTTACACCTAACTTTATTGTTATAAGAATCCTCCTACGTGATATCAGATTACAGTGACAGGTCCTCTTTATGGAGACATCATTGGTTTCTAAGACCCCTAATGTCACCTAGGGACCCCCAAAGAAGCTCATGAAGCAGAGATCTGCTTCACCAGCTTCTCTCCGGCTTCTTTAGCCAGAGAGTGACAGCTGGATGCGGATAGATGCACTGCACTGATCTCCCTCCGATCTCCCTGCACAAAGCCACATTGCCGCTCCGGGCCCGCACGGAGCACAGGAGCCCAGAATCGCAGTGGAGGGGGAGGCACACGAGGGCACACCATACAAGCGATCAGATGGCTCTACAGACACTGGGCCACTTGTATGTAAACAGCCATTGCTGGCAGTTTAAACTTTTTATAGTTTCCCGCTGATCGGATGTTTTAAGACACCCACCGGCATCTAGAAGGCTCCCATCCGACCCTTTTCCTTTGTTTAGGGGACAGGAGTATGGTTAATAAGAGTAATAATACTGGCTTCCAGTGAATTAACCTGAAGAGCGATCCTGTCTACAACATTTTGCAAAAAGTGAAGGTAAATAAATAATTATAACATTGGAAATTCCTCAGAAATATGCAATACTCATCCATGCTATTACATTTTTTTTATTTCAAAAGCTTTATTGAAAACAGAACAAGAACAAGGTATGCATCAAAGCACAAGCAAACACCTATTACAGATACCATTAAGGTTAAAAGTGCTATAAAAAAATTTAACCAGTGACTGCCCTCAAGTCCATGACTCCTTGATGGAGATTACTCATTACATACATTACATACATACTCTCATGGCTTTATGATGGGTTAACTGATTCAAGCAATGGTCCTATCTAAGTTACACAACTCTCTGTCACAGAAGACATCATCAATTAGGATCATTTCTAAAAAAAAACCCTTTCCAAAATGAGCCAAAAATCCTTTTATTTTCCTTTCTTTAAAGTGCAGGAAGATAAAATTTGTTACCTAAAAGCTCTGTGATATATGGATCCCTGGAACTACAATGATCTCCCCAGGGCTCATTCATTCTCTAACCTTTACTGCTTTCAGGCGTAAATGGCAGAGGTTCACCTTAGGTTAGACTACATTTTAAAGCTGAGGTCTCTAAGGTGGTAGATTTCCTATTAATTCACTGTGGCACATTAGTGCCAGCAGAATTTTCCTTCTATGAAATGCAAAATTATTTAAATTTATGAAGTAATTATAATACAGGGGATAAGCTATAAAGTTTTTTTTTCTTGAACACATTTCACGGGAAGCCATTTTATTGCATTGATTGAATAACGAAAGTATTAAAAAAATGTGATTTATGAAGATATGCTAATTGGCCGGGTTTTGAAGTAAGCCTGATTTGCATTACAAACATTACTCAAACAATTTAACGTACCGTTCTGTGAACGGCTTTGTCCTACTCGGGATTTGTATCAACAAACTATCTCTCAACAGCAACAAAGAAACTGCGAGCGCAGAAAAAAAAAATACTGATCAAAGATATCTTCAATTACTTTCTAATTCCTATTTAATTTCTCTCTTAGGAACCATTGCCTTGCCTGCAGCGTTGATGGAAACCTGTTTTTTTGGGGGGGCAGCACAGACTCGGCTCCCAGAAGGTACGCCTAAATAAATATGTATGAGTTTCATATGCAGAGGTTTCCCCTGTTAGCAAAATTATTTCTCTCTCCAATGTGAGCAAACTCATCAGAACTCCCCTTTTGTGTACAGAAATAACATTTGAAACATATTGGAGATGATCTCGAGAGGGATTCTTTGATTTAAGCATGGGAAGTTGTACACTGCGCTTCGGTTGTTAAATTATACACAGACAACAATGCAGACTTTACTGGTTTTAGATTAAAAAAAGAGAGAAAAAGAAATACTTTAAGTAAGACAATTGAGTTTTTGAATATTTTCCAAAGCAATCTATTTGATTGCCCTGAGAATATTCAAGTGCAATTCTTCATTAACAGTACTGCCTACTGAGATGTTCTGATGGAAACAGGGAGCATGCATTGTTACAATGAGATTTGTCTGAAAATGTAAATATATAGTCAGACAAAAGAGCACCAGTATTACAGTGGAAGCTCTCAAGTGTGGTGGAGCTGACAGATGTTAATATTGGTATTCAGTAGCGTAACTATAGCTATAGCAGACAGTACGGCTGCTATGGGGCACCAGAAGCACAGGGGGGCCAGAGCTGTGTGGCTTCACAGTGATTTATACAGGTAGCAGCAGCATTTGACAGTAACATTTGTATGAAATTAATGTATATGAAGTTTGGGAACAGCAATACAAATGCTGTGAAAGCAATTGGTATTCTGTATCACTAAACAAATTGCTTTGAGATGCAGTTTAGAGAGACATGACACATAATTAAAGTGGATCTAAAGCCAAAAGCAAAAATTTACTTTTTGCAGCTTATCAGTCCTTAGACGAGGTGGCTACAATTTATTATAAATAGTTATTTTTCTTTAGGCTTTTTTCCTTTTATTTCTACCTGGTAATTCTGCCAATAACACACTTCCTATCCTAGGGTGACTATGTTCACTTCACTGTATCTGTGGAGGAACCTATGGTTGTCACTTATACTGGAATTCCACAAATCTGTTTGTTCATCTCCATTATTTGAGAAGGGGGGGAATACTAGTTCACAGAAAAAAAAAATACAATTGCTTTCTGCTTGCAGTTCAGCTTGCAGGAAGTGTCAAGGACACACTTTCTGGGAAGATCAACAGGTATTTTCTGTACTTTGCTAAAAAATGTTATTCGCCTGAAAAAAGAAAACTAAAGCAGCCACCACATCTAAGTACTGGTAACCTGCAATATATTACATTTTTGTTTTTTTGGTTGAAATATCCTGTAAGACCCTGTTTCTATTTTAGCACCCTAACCTCCACTTACACCTCTCCGATACAACATCACAGAGGTGTTGCAGGGTGTGTTGTGGCATGCCGTGGTAGGGCAGCCCATTCATTTCTCAATCTTAAAGAAGTGCAAGCACTTTAAAAAAAAATTGTATCTCACTATACCACATGGTAAGAGGATAACATGCAATGTGGAGTGATACAATTCACATGCAATAGCTAGGCATGTTAGGGTGCCATAAAGAAATAATCACACATGCTCTTGAATCACAAATATGTGAACGGAGAATTAAGCAAACCTTTGCGCAATCTAAACATTAATAGCTGAAACACTAACATAACCAACTTGAAGTGCTCATGCTACCATAACTGTTCCCTGCTTTAAGGTTGAGTTCTGCCACTTTGAGCACTTGGTGTGCAACTGTATATTGAATGCCTTGGGACAATTGTAAGAAGCTACAGTACAGTGGTCAATAAATGGCAGACCGCGGTTTGGACATGAACAGAGTGGCAGTTCAGTCCAGACCGTGGTTGCTGATCTGCTCTGGGTTATGGCTACCTGACAGTGGATACACTGGTCCATGAGGCCAGTGTTTCCATGCCAGCCATAACCCAGAGCAGGCCCTCCCTCCGCTTCAGCCATTGGTTGCTGTGACAGCTGGCTTCCTAGCAACCAATGACATCAGACAGACAGAACCAGCTCCTGAACTACAAGTGATCTGGGCAGCTGTACAGGCACCCAAATCACTTGTACTAGTGCGCTATTGGTTTTCAGGTCCCCCGCTCCTCTGGGGAACCTCGGATCATGGCATGCAATGTGAGGATGGGGATTAGGAGCAGAAGTCCATTCCCCAATCTGCTCTGTGATCACTGTAGCATGAACCACTGCTCTTGGCACGTCATGCTTCAGCTGTCAGAAGCCAGCTGACATGCAGGGTATACAGATCATCAAGCACATTCCTGTGCTTGATGATCTGTATTGGAGAAGGGAAGACATGATAAGTCTAATTGATCCCTGATGTCTACATAAACTGTCACCTCCAAATGCTGTCACATAGGTGCTTAATAATCCCTTTGTGATAGCAAAAGTTAGGTGTAAAAAAAAGTGACAAAAAGTTTTAAAAAATAAAAAATAAAATAAAAAGGAGATCAGTAAAAATAAATATATAAATAAAAACAACCCTGCCACCCCCACCATGAACAAATAACACATGCGCTAAGGCATGCACATGTATGTAATCGGTGAGGGAGGAGTTCTAACAAAAAATATATAAAAACAATTAATAGGGCAATGTGTCAGGATCTAGAAACACACACCAGCAACAGTGCATTGTAGTACAGCTGCTCGTGTAAATGATAGACCACGGTACAGACACTGAGTGACTGTTCCTTCCAGAATGCATTTTGGACCTCGGCTTTATGAAAATGTTATTCACCAGACCCCCTTGTATTTTGGTTCACTACCCCTGCTCTAGTAGATGAATAAAAGAACATGCAGCTACCTGTTGGTGCTGGCTTTTATGCTAGGTTCTGCAACAGGTTACAGTTTAAAGTAAACCTTTACTGAGGGACACATAAGGGCTGTCATTACCAAGCCCCTTCTGAAGATCCTAGTTATCTGACTATTACAACGATCAATTGGGTTCAATAGAGTCACTGACCTGGAACAAGTATACATACTGTATCTGTAAATTGAGAGTAAAGTAAGACATCTTTATTTGCATACTTGTTCCAGGTAAGGTACACACAGTATTGAATCAAGAGGGTTATCATGACTCATGACTTAAAGAAAATAGCATTTGCAGAATAAGAAGTAGCAATGGTAGTCTCCAAGTCTGTATTTGGAAAACTTCAAAATACAATGTCTGCAGTCTCCAAAGTGTATTAGGAAAACTTTTCCAGTCTGTGAGTCATTTATACAAAGCTGCATATGGGCTTCAGTGGTAATGTTAGTTGACAGTAGTCAGAGGGAAGAAGCAGCAATTACTCCCTCAAGGCAGACATGTGGGTTTGTAAATATGCAATACCTTCACATTTTAATTTGCGTGGGAAATCACATAATGTGGAGCCCCAATATGTCTTTATTTTTGCCATTCATTACTGTTTCAGTGGAAAAAAGCTTCTGGTACTTATCCACTGTGGTAATTTCTTGGGAACGCCAACACAGAAGTTGGTATAGCAGGCTTGTCTACTGCAGGTGTTGTAGTGGATTTTTCCCAGAATACAAATGTTGGCAGCAGATGAATACAGTGCTTAAAGTACAAAACAGCAGAGATCAAAGAACAGGACTCCCACCTTTAGCCACCTCTAAGAAACAGAATGTGTATGAGAAAATTCCTTTAAATGTTTTCTCCTGCTATGGATTCTGTACCACCAGAATAAAATGAACAGAATGTAGCAGAAAAAAACAACATATTGTTATGATGCTTTTTGTGACACTTTTGCTAGCTCAATAGATTTTTATTGAGAAGAAAAATGGCGTTCACAAGAAGTATTGTAAGGCAACAAAAGGGTAGGTTTACATAGCCTTCTCAATTAACCAGTAACAGAAGATAAGAGATGATGCAAGTTTGATTCAGAGGACATCGGTATAAATTTGTCCAAAGGATTTTCAAGTATTAGTTGGCATTCAGAGTCATGACTGTCAAGGCCAGAGTGGACTCTGGTCAGGAGATATTATTGCCGCTTTACAAAGAAGTGAGGGGTATTGTTTTGGGATGGCTTTTGTGATACATTTATACTCTCAATAAACCGAGTGGTTATACTTTTTCAGGTTTTGGAGTGCAGAAGCGTTAGAATCTCTGAGAAGTTTTATTGCTGTATATGTAACCACAAAGGAAATTTGCCTTTACTTCCTGTCCTGGAGAAACAATAAAGCTACCCCAATAAAAGGAAAAATCTCACCGATGACAGCTGTCATCAAACAGGTCTCTCCCTTTAGAAATTTCACATCTAGTCCTATTCTTAGGACAACTGTAAAATGTTAGATTTTCCAGTGACAACATTCTTCAGGACAGAATGTTTAATGTGAATCTCCCCAATAGGGACGCACACAACAATGGAGATCTAACAGAGGTTCTAACCCTTACCTACTCTACTCAAAACTAGAAAAAAAAAACTTTGGTAGGAGTACCACTTCAATGTTTTCTTTTATATGGAAATATCAATATGAACATGTCTGTGAAGCAAAGGATCTCTAGAATAAATAAAGTTTTGAAAGTTAAGTTTACATATACATTTTCTTTCTATCCACAAGTCTCTACTGATGCTGAACACAAAAGCAAATATGATGACACCACTAAAGTTTCATTATGACAGAGTGATTGATACTTTCATTTCAAAACGGTTCTACGCTTGACCCCGAGCGTATGGCTCCTCTTGCTAGCAGGCTGACACATAGAAAAAAAAAGAGTGAGCTCGCTGAAATCCAAATGTCCACAGCTGAATAGCACAGGCATATGTAGCCTGAAAGCAGAACCCCCAGGGGACAGAGTCCTGAGTTGGCCGCTCTGCTGGAATGATGTGACTTGTACGTGGTAAACTTTCACAGCAGCATTTTACCCAAAAATGTTTTCAGACATTACAAAGAAGAGGAATTACACTTGACCACATGCAACTGTTTGTTACCTGACAGCCTGTGACCAAGACATTTTGTAAAAGTGTGCTATTTTCAGTGATCTGCTACTTAAATGCTGATGATATGGTCAGATGTTTTGTGTTATTAGGCCTTTGAGTTAAAACAACACGATTCAGTGATTTTCTGATTAAATACATTTCCTACCTATGTGCTATGGCAAAAATTGAAATAGAAGCCTGAACTTTGCATCATATGGTTACAAAGAATTTAATGTTGGTTTCCAAGCCCAGTATACCTACAGATTAGGGCTGAATTACTGTGTTGGTGTTTACTATTATAGCTAATCAAATATTTTTACTCTCATTTGCTGCTCATAAAGTTTTCTTACCAAATGATCAACTCTCTTATTCAATACTACTAATTATCAATAGCCTCAGTTAAAAATGTAGTCCGTGTAAAAAATTGTCCAAGTCCATAACAAAGAGAAATCTCAAAGTTTGAAATAGCCTGACAGGTAGCAAGGCAAACCTTTGATCAGGTACTGACTGAATGCTCAGAAATCATTTAAGTACTCCTGACTAATTCCAGGTGTGTAGCTGCAGTATGATCACAATGCAGTGCTAAGTTTCGACCAGCAGGTGGTGGAGGCTGCAAGCTGCCCATTGCACAGGGACTGATGTGAATGGTTTACTGTTCTCTATAAAGCACTGTGTATGTCATACGTAGGACACTATTAGCCGGGACCCATAGGCAATTTGTGTTAAAAAATAAATCACACTTCCATGAGTATACAGATTAATGAGCATGTGTCAAGTGTATACATTATGCAGTGTAATGGACCACCTACCTTAATTTAAGAGGATATTTGAAGTCCAAGTTGAGACCCATGACATTTACTAGAGTACCTGATCTGCATTCTTGTGCTTTACAACTGTCAAATCACTCTTTTTTTACTTATCCTTATATATGAATGTAAGGGGTGCAATACCCTCTATCAAATCAGCATAATGTATGTCAGGTGTGTAAGCTCGGTTAGCATTTGACTTGACTGTATATGTTATTCCGTCTCTCAAAGAAAGAGTTCATGATGTTCATGGAATCCCATCATACATTTCCTCTGTTGCTAAATAATGGCCATCACAACGTAGAAAGGCCCATAGATCATTGTGTAGATAGAGCCGACTGTCATATTTGGAAATGTCTTTACGAATCCCAAGTAACACACAGAATATATAATTGCAGATATTGTGATAAGATCAGATTCTATATAAGCCAGGAGTATATTTATAACATCACTATTAATAGGAACTTTCAATTGAGGTTTTCAAATTATATTTGACAGTTTCCTGTAGACTTTATGGAACTTGTAAGCCCACCTCTTCACATTTCTTCATGTGCTAGACTGTCAGATATTTCTAAACTAGCTTTACAAGTCTAATATTTCTAAATCATTGTATGATTTTTCCTGAGCCACACACATTACAACTGAATTCCTGGCACAGATAAACAACATACTTTATTTAAATTCCGTTCATCATTAAAACATTAAAGAGGAACTGATATTACAATCCATTTGGCTCTAAAAGCCCCCTCCCCACCCTCCTCATAACACTAAAGGGCAACAGCAGAAATCAGACCAGATCTTAATTTTAATGAGCGAGTGCCTAATTTGTATTGTCGTCTGGGCTGCATTTACAGTACAGGCGCCCATCTCTCCACTGGATAAAGTAAGGTGTCTGCAGATTAATCAATAAATATTCCATGAATAGATCTAATATGAGTATATAGATAATATTAAAAAAAGTATTGTACTTAAAAAGACCTGTTTGGAGGATCATAAACAAGACATTACAAGTACTAGGTATGCTAGGTGTTTAGATATAATTTAACCCCCTAATCTGTACAGAAAACAGCCTTCCCAGAGATGGATCCCATACTGAAAGAAAACAACAATTAGCATAACTGTAGTAATACAAGGCGATGTTACCTAGGTACAAACACTATAGCCATGATGTATAGCATTGTACTTTTAAATGACAAGTAGTAACCCCACCAATGACTGTAGATTACCTAAATGAGCAAGGTGCATAAGCATAACAATAAAAAACATTGGAAGTGTTGTTAGACTTAACTATTTAATAGAAAAAAAACAATTATCTTAAAGACTGTATGATAGGTGGGAGTGTACATGGAATGTTGAAACATACAGGTAGTAATATCGGCATTCATTAGATTGCTGTAAGCTGACCTACAATGTGCAGGTGATCTTAAACAGGGAATAGCAATGGTCTGAAGATCTTGTAATGTGACACTCTGATGTAACAGAATTGTACAAAATACACCCAGTAGTCCAGAGGAGGTGTGCAATGATGATTAGAAAAACTGACAGGGGTTGAATTACTGAAGGCAAATAGGCTGTCCACTGAATTACTGAAGGCAAATAGGCTGTCCACTGTGCAAGGGAATGTGCACTTTGCAGTAAAAAATTGCCATTAGTTTAGTGTATAAGGCAAAGCTCTGCTGATATCCATCATCCAATCATGTGCAAGCAAAAATATATTTTTTTAATTTTCCTTGCACATGATTGCAAATTGAAATTTCCCCACATTCACCAAGCTAAGGGAAGCTTCCCCTGCAAAATGCAGTCCCTTGGAAATCGAACAACCAATATGTCTTTAATAAATCAACTCCACAGTCTCTAGTTTGGAATGCGTGCCCATACTCATTTTAGAATTTGAAAAAAATATGTTCTACCGTAACAGGATAGTCAAAACAGGGTCACAAATAAACCAGCATAGGCAGCAGTATGTAAACAGATGGAATTCTTGGTGCAGCTGTGGAAGACAGGAAGGAAACTGTCTGTGCTGCGTGGCAACTTAAAGTGACACTAAATTCAGGTGTTAAATCTTAAAAATGCATTCAATTACCTTAACTATTAACAATAATGCACCTAATTTGTGTATCACTCAGCTGTAGATCCTCATCTCTGAATTCATGCTGTCCGTCCTTCCTTCCGGAGGGTGGCTACTTTTGTTTTCCATGGTCCCTGTGTATGTTGTAAAGTAGCCACCGCTCCAAGTTCACTCCTGTGATGGACAACAATCGCATGTTTAGTTTACTAGTTTGTATTGAGATTGTATGGGAGTGAGCTTGGAGCGGTGGCTACTTTACAATATGCACAGGAACCATGGAGGACAAAAGTAGCCACCCTACGGAAGGAAGGACCAGAAGGAAGAGTTGATTTGAGGATCTACAGCTGAGTGATTCACAAATAAGATATATTTTTGTTAATAGTTAAGGTACTTGAATGCATTTTTAAGATTTAACTCCAGAGTTAATTGTCATTTTAACTGATTAGCTACAGAGAGATGTACTGCTCTAAACTATATATCAGGGGGAAAACCTCTCCACAGTGTTGGAGGGAATGTGCAGCATACCGTTATGGAAGTAAACATTTACAATTCCAGAAGACATTATCTTACACATCAAAATGGGGAGAAGAGTGCTAAAGTCCATAATGGCTGACCAATTAAAGTAAGCAAAGAGCACACTCATAGAAGAAACCTTGCCATGAAGTGGTCATGCAGTTTTCATCATCCAGACGTGCTGCGTTATCAATTATGATTGGTTAAGAGCCTTGTTATATCAATTATAAATGGTTAATAATTGTTTCCTGTGTCCTGCAATGTATAATAGAAGCAATGTCCAAATGATCTTTAGCCTCATTGCCAGGATTACTGAACGTGCAGAACCTGCTTGATATACTGTATATCTGTGTGTGTAAATAATTGTATATCCTTTACGTTTGAAACACTGCTAAAACGTTTGGACCTCTTTACAAAATTGCACATACAAAGGAAGCAAATCTTATCTGGTCTGTCACAACTACGGCCACAAATTAGAATCTGCATGTAAATGATTTGTCAGGGCAAGCCCCAACTCTGTTATGGAGAGCACAAATGAGTCTGATGGCATTTGGGGAACAACCAGTATAGTTACTGTATACAAGTTAGGAGAGTCTGTAGGAAGATCTTAGCAAATGCATCCCATATCCACCCAAATTTCCCCATCATGCCTGCCAGAGCCATATATGTTGCTGTAACTTGTAGAAGCTCACAATGTGACTGCACAGGTTTAGATTTGATTAAGAACTGATAAGTTATTTCACGGAATATAGGGCACTTCTGGAGTATAAGGCGAACTCTGTAAGATAACAGCCTCAAAGATCTCACTGAGGTTTGTGGCCCCTTACATTCTGCTCCAGACCACACTCCACAGGGATTTCCATTTCACCTAGATATTCCCTTTAAGTTGTACTGAAGCTATCCACAACTCTGCCCCCAGATATATCTCAAACCTTATCTCAGAGTATCACCCTAACTGTCCCCACCAGCTCCCTCATCAACTCCTCCCATGCTCGCCTCCAGGACTTATCTAGAGTCTATCTCTCTAATTTACAACACCATCCTCTGGAACTCATTACCCCAACCTGTCCAACTATCTCCCACTCTGACTGCTTTTAGGCAATCCCTAAAGACTTATGTCTTCAGGGAAGCCTATCCCACCGCTAACTAACCACTAAACCATCACATTCTCAAATGATTCATCCCCACACAGCTACCTCCTCATGTATCACTTGCCCCTCCCTTTTAGACTGTAAGCACTCATGGGCAGGGCCCTCCTTACCATCTTTTCTTCAATTGTATTGTGATTGTAATGTATTCCTTATATTGTAAAGTGCCGCGCAAATTGTTGCCGCTATATAAATCCTGTATCATAATAATAACAATTTACCGCTAAAATCATAACAACCAAACTCAAACCCAAGTGAACTCTTTGTTTCTGTGTTCCACAATGTCCAACAGCCATGATGGAATGTACAAAGTAGAACCCTACACATCCCCACATGAAAGCTGAGTGACTTCTGACCTTAATAATAGAAAACTCATCTCTGCCCGTTTCTGATTACGAGAAACATTTCCCTAACCACTTCCTCGTGTTGTTTCACCTTAGATATACACTTCACTTGCCTTTGCAATTATTATGATTGTTGACAAATGTTGAAAGGTAACTATTAGTTTTCAATCAGCTTCTAATACATTTTAAATTATGAAACTGTAAACAGAAGGGGAATAATAACGGAGAGGAAAGAAAGAAGATATGTTTGGGTGAACATGCCTCACTGCCATTTATCAGAGGGATCTTGTTTGATGACTCAAAGTGACGGCTTGTGAAATGTCAACCTGGTCACATAGAAAGACTATATATCTCCCATCAAGGTGTAATTATACTGGTGAAGAAAAAGAAGCACATATTTTGGTATGCAGAGTAAAACACACATTGTTTGTTATTTTATATTTTTCCTACTAAAACCCGTAGTAATAGTAAATATAAGAAGTTTAATGAACCAAGCTGGCCACCAAAAGATTTATTTTCCCTTGACACTCACATACTCATGCGTACTCACATCCTACATGTATTCATGATCAGTTGACTGCTGGCTTATACAAGCACTAATGAGAGAAAAGAAATGGCAAGTTGGCTAAAAATTTCCAAGCCAATCAATCATTCCCTGTAAAAAAGGATATATGGTGTTGGACAAGAATAAAGCAAGAACAAAGATGCATAATTGGTGCAAAATAATTTGCATTATAGGAACATTATAATAAAAAAAAACCTACTTCTTAACCCATTACACTCCCTCTCTCTTAACCCAACATGTTATACAGCACTATATTTAAATAATAAGGGATGTGATATACAAACTTCAGACAAAACAGTAACAAAATATGAGGTAGATAGAGAAAAGCCTTTCAGCATATGAGGTGGGAGAACATTAGATATGGAAGGAGATGGCAGTAGCTAAAGGAGATAGCAAAGCAAAACAAAACAACCAGGAACAGGCAGTTTGTAAATCTAAGGGTGAGAAAAATGGGGAAAGAATAGAAGTAGCAAGAGAGAGTTTCTTCAATATAGGAAGTTTGATTTCATGTTTGTTAGGCTGAAGGGCAGCCGGAAGGAGAAGGGTGACCACCTGTTGAACGAGACAGATTGTCTCCATTTATGAATGTATAACAGAAAACTGTTCATAAGGGGGTTCATTTAAGAAGAGTATGTAACCCAATTTCTAGTAGCATGGAACTTTATGTCGACACTTAGACAACCATGTCTTTCCCAATTAACTCTGACCCTAGAATTAGCCTTAAACTAAATAAGGTCATTGATCTCAGCTATATCATTTGATAAAAAGAAAGAGTGGCCTCATTAAACAGAAATAATTTATCTTTCCTTACGCAGTACTTCTACTGGCTTTTCTTTTTGTATTGCCATGCAAGATTTAAAGTACTGTCCATATCTTTTATAACTAACACAGATCTGCTTCTCATCATCCACAAACATCTGCCCTGTTAGTCTCAACCTCAGCCATTGTGAACAGGAAAGAAAAAACGTATTCTTAAGGCGACAAGCTAAAAAAATGCATAACAGAGGGAAGTGTGTGAGTATGACAAACTCAAAATAGTTTTTTCCACAAAGAATTCCACTGTAAAAGTTCAAGAGGTAAGGAAATGCCTATTTTGTACCATATGTGACTTCACAATGCTACTCAATTCTAAACAGATGTCATCCACCCGAGATTTAAAAGTGCCATCATGCTAGTTGCCACCAAGCAGAAGAACTAGGAAAATTATTTTAAGTGATATAGAAGAACATTATTCAAAGTAATATTGAAGGAACATTATTTTAAAGTGATAAAGAACAACGTGTCACAGTTAGGATGTGCTTTCAAGTACTTTAACTATTAACAAAACTGTACCTTATTTGTGTGTCACTCAGCTGTAGATCCTCAAATCATCACTGAATTCATGCTGACACTGTCCTTCCTTACGGAGGGTGGCTACTTTTGCTCTCCATGGTCCCTGTGTGTGTTGTAAAGTAGTCACTTCTCCATGCTTACTCCTGTGATGGACTACAATCTCATGTTTAGTTTATTTGTTTGTATTGAGGTGGTAGTCTATCACAGGAGCGAGCTTGGAGCGGTGGCTACTTCACAGCACGCAAGGGAGATCATGGGGAACAAAAGTAGCCAGCCTTCCTAAGGAAGGACAGTCTCAGCAAGAAATCAGAGATGATTTGAGGATCTATGCATTTTTAAGATTTAACTCCTGAGTTTTGTGTCACTTTAATCCAAATGGAGACATCTGAAACCTAATATACTAAATTATATAACAAAGTACAAACTGACAAATAGATTTTTTTTTGCCTTGCATGCAAACTAAGTTGTCTTATTTGTTATATCAGGAGACATTAAGGGCCTATTCACACTTGTCTATTTTCATGCAGCAAAACTCATGCATTTTGCACAATGCACTTTAAGTAGAACTTCCATTATTTCCTCAGTGTGTGGTTCAGCTCTATTTGGTTCCATTTAGTGTAAAAGGCAAACTATATCAGACATAAAATAGTGTGACTCAAGTCTTATACACTGTTTCTTATGTTAATGTTTATCCCATAATGATGTACCATAGAAAGTTTAGAAACACTTTGAAATGTGATCTAAAATATACAGTATATACAGTAAACAATGAGAATTAAAAGAAAAAGTGATTGTGTCCCTCAGTATACAAAACTGTGTAACAGTCTTTCTTTATTATGATGAACTTGGAGAAGACCTATAGTGAAATTCTCATTATATGCTTCAGCCTCATTCTAACTGCTTGCATAAAATTTTCAGAGATGAAGTACCAGTAGCAGCCAATGTGCTCAATCATGCTGTATAGACTTTTTAAAAGCACGCTAAAGTGACCATTTTGGTATTCTGGCAACTGTATGTGATTAATACCTGTAATGATGGCAGTCAGCATATGATTTTTTATTTATTTATTTATTTTACCCGCCTTTATTGATATTTTCTGCACCTTTACATGCAGATGAAGCTGTCCATCAAAAGTGACAGTTAGGGTTCTTGGTGGTGGTGTTAAAAATGCTTCTCTAATGACTGGTTTTAGCACGTGTGAAAGAGGATTGTGTGAACGATCAGAAGCCTTTATTGACATCTGATTCTGAAATGCTGCAGGATCAGTGTCACTAAGGTTATTATTGGCTGTTCTTAAGTTTGAAGTAGCCTAATAATAACCAGATATTAATTAATTAAATTATCAAGCAGTAATAATGAGATTCAATCACAATGATTGTTTGATATAATGAAATACAAATAAAAATGTTTAAAAAAATTGTGAAAAGTGTAAAAAAAATAAAAAAAAATAAATTTAGAAATAAAAATGATATATTTAAATATATTTTTATACTATCATTATTATAAAAATTAACCCCTAACAATGAAAATCTGCAGCTGAGCTGCAGATTTGTTTTTCACCCTAAGGGGTTAATTTTTTTAATTTAACCCCCTCATGACAGTGATATTCAAAGTATGTCGCTGTCACTAAGTGTGACACTAAGTGACGGAGACATTGTATGCCAGGTGACCACTATTAGCTTTTAGAGAAAAAAAGATGAAAATGTTAGGTTTTAGTTTTAGGCTGAGAAGTACAGAAAAATTCTAAAGTCCTAGGGATATGAGAATCTTGCAAATAAAGGACAAATAAATGAATTTATTGAATGCATTTTTTTTTAGTTGTGCTATTTTTAAAAACAATTCTACAAATCAAAAATGGGGAAAAGGCGTTTTCTAGGGCTGGGCAAATTAACGATTAATTTCCCGATTAATCGTTAATCTTTTTGATCAATTCAATTTTTTTTGATCGATTACATTTTTTTTGATCGATTACATTTTTTTAAAAACTTTCTGCACAAGCGCCAGCCAAGGCATTGCCCTATACACATACAGCACAGCAATGAAGTAATAAAATGAACTAGGATCACACTAATCCAGCACATTATTATTCTGAGTTGCCCCACTCAAGCGGCGGCCATATTGAGTGGGGCACGTGAGATTAATAACGTGCTGGGTTAGTGTGATCCAATTCATTTTATTACTTCATTGCTGTGCTGTATGTGTATAGGCCAATGTAGTTGGATCTGTATGTGCGTTATAATTAATCGAAATTAATCGATTAATCAATTTTTAAAAAATTTGATTAATCGAACACGAACATTTTAATCAGTACCAGCCCTAGTGTTTTCTTTACGTTTTTTCCTCAATTTTAATATTTTACTCCTAAGATAAATATATAGCCCTATTTGTCCTCTAAAAAACAATATATAATATGTGTGGGTGCACTTAGTAAAAAAGTATATTGCTGATGTGGAAGAATCACACACCAAAAATGTAAAAACTGCTTCAGTCATTAACCAGCAGAAACTACAAACAAGCTCAGTCATGAAGGGGTTAATCACAAGCCACATCTGAAAACTTCCGACTGGAAAGAATGGACACTTTAACATCCAGTACATGCACTAAAGAACAGGACAGATTGTGATTATTCTTTATTAAACTTCTCTGCCTTAAAATATTATATATCTCAGAAAGGTCAGACTGAATCTTTAATCCGGGCCTATGGGTCACTTACTATGCAAAACAGCTCAACACTACAAAAAGGTTTGCTATATCCAATCATTTTTCAACAACTGGTGACAGTAAGGAGCCCCTGTGTATCAATACATATACACAAGGTACATTCATCTACCATTTGTCATCTGCCTTAATGTCACTTTTAATAAATATTATGAAAAAGGCAGCCCTTTGTTTTAACTAAGCTATTAAATAAAAATAAGAGAAATGGGAATGAATACAAATGCACATTTTTCAGCTACTCAGCGGGAAATATTTTCTCATGTTAAACATTACTATTTTTAGATAGCACAGAAGAAAAGCAAACAGTTTCTAGAAGCAGTAACATATATTGCGGAAAAAAACACAGCTGGAATAATTTAGCTTTGTGTTGCTCACGGTGTGCAGAGATCACATGGTATGAAATGTACCAGTGCAGTTGGACGTTTTAGCTGTTAGACTTACAATGCCTCATTCATGTAAAATAACAACACTTGGAATTTATTATCATTTAGGTTCAGCTTGTTGTCTGAGTACTTTACAATAGGAATTGATTTCTCATAAATAAACCTGACAATTAACTTCAAAGATATATATCTAGCCTGTACTGTCCATGTCATAGGCAAGCTCAAGGCTACACAGGCATTACTTGAAACCTTCCGGTAGACGGCTCTCATCTCATTCCCCAGACACAGTCAGACATACTGGAATTGGATTAGTTACTCCAATGTTGCACGCAACTCACACACAATTTTTTTACGACTATGTTTGAGCAAATAGATTTGCACAAGTACAAACTTTCAGAAATGCCTGTCATTTTGTGTTAACCAAGTGCTAAATTGCTTCAGTGTCTTGCCTAATTTGTATAAGTGAACTGGTACAGTGGTCCAAGGTACTACTTATCAGTTCCTCAATGGCTTGCCTAGTGTGCAGCAAGCCACTTCTGCCCCCCAAAGAGGGAGCCAGTGCCCCATGGATGGCCTATAGATTTAATGGGTGAGAATCACAGATCCTTATGTCATCAGTGACCTAAAAAGAAATATGACCACTGATGTTGCAGGGGTGGATATTCTAACTTGTAACTCACTGCAGCCATATACAGTAAGCCCAGTTCCCATTCATTGGATTTCACCAAGTGAAGCTTAGTTGTAAAACAGAAAGTGTTCATTTGCACAACTTTTACCAGTTCAGTGACATTCTCTGTATCATGAAAGACTGCCCAGCACCAGAGAAGGGGAAAAGGGAAAAAAAATGATAGCAAACAACAAAATAAAAAAACAACAAAAATCAAATGTGCAGGCGGCCTTCATGGGAGAGGGTGGAGGCCTGGGAGTAAAAAGTGGCAGTCTGGCTGGGGCTAAAATTGGTCTTAAATAACTACAGTGGGTAGAAATATGCATTTTTTTCACCATGTCACGATCTCCTGATCCCATCTGCTGCCTCTCAGACCTCTGATCATTGCAGAGCCAAGGGAAGTCCTAGGCTCTGACGTGTCATATGACACACCAAAGGGGAGCCCTAGGAAGACTCACTCACTTTGCCACAGTATCTGAGCTCTGAACTCTTAGTCACCTACTCTTGACCATGGTACTCTGCGGTACTTACTACTGACCCCTGCACTCTGCATTACACATTTCTGACCTCTGTACTCTGCAATAGATACTACTGACCTCTGAACCTGTGTTATTTACTACTGACCCCTAACTCTGCGCTACATACTACTGACCCCTTAACTCCTTACTAGGTTATCTTCTAAAAAAAAAAGTTCTGTACCCTGGTGAACTCTGATCTCTTCTATGTTGTTCACCTCTCCAGATACAGATACCCCTGATACACAGATTGAAATAAAAAGCTGTTTTCTGCTTTTGTAATATAGTGACAAAGCTCTAAAACAAAAGTTATATGTGAATTTTGTTGAAACATTTTCCCAGGTTTAAGCCCATGACACACTGCATGCAAAGCAGCGTGGAGCGGCAACACGCTGACCTTTTCATTCTCAGCCAATCGGCTCAAACATATAAACCTGCACATCAAGATGCGAAGTCCATTCAGTTGTTATTGGCTGAAGATGCAGTCTTTCATCTAGCCACGCTCAGCTCACACGCTGCATGTGAACGCCGCGCCTCACAGCTTTGCTTTGTTCTGCATGGCTTTGGATGCATTGTGTCACATGTTTTAAAAAGATGACTCCTGTTTACAAAACACCAACGTGCAGCCAAGTTTCTGGGTTCCCAAAAGCAAGCTGACAATAATCAAGTATATTAACACCTATGTGTCTCTAAAACAAGCACTATGGGCACACGCCAAACCCAAACACTAAAGCATATACAAAAATGTTTCTTAAAGTAATGATATAGGTCACCAGTCACAACTTCTATTTAAAATATCACAATTTAAATGCAAATGTCGGCCTTTTGGTATGACCTTTAAAGAGTCATTTCTTTGGAATGCAAAAGCAAGAGTACATTTTCAGTATTAATATTGTGAACCTGCTCACTTAGGTGTCAATCTGACAATTGCCTATGATTGTTTTACTGCGATTATTGTTAGGAAACAAAACACAAGGGTCAGCTAGTTGCTGTAGATTAGCATTTCTGAAAAAGTCATTTAAAGTTATAGTTAGCATCGCTTACTGGTACACAATAATATAAGTGCCCTGCCAATATCAAACGCCAACGCAGAATTTAAATGACAAAGCCTTTAGCAAGAGGCTTTTATATTTATGTATATTTACAAAAGGTAATGCTCTTTTATGAGCAATACTTTTTGTAAATATATATAAATAGTTAATAAGCTTTAATAATTACATTATTTCAGAAAGTGTCACAATCTGGAATAACAAGAAATCTAATATCAGTTGCTCTCATTAACAGGCCTGTTCACACCTCTGTGTTTTTCGTTCTGATGTGTTTTCTATTAAAACCAATAGAAACACATCAAAACAAAGTCAACATGCAATGACGTGTGCAAACGTGTTGCTGCATGTTGTCAACACACGTTTGAATGCACTTTGTATTAAGGTTGGTTTCACATTTTTTGGTACCTTTAAAGAGTTAGGGGTTTTTGAAAAAAATCTAATCTTTGGGATGCAAAAGCAAGAGTACATTTTTGCTTCCTGCAGTTTGGATTTACTTGGTGTGTATTCCATTTGAAACAATAGAAACAAATGCATGCATTAAGGTGCACAACAACACACGTACAACACACGTAATCGCGAAATAATGCACGTAAACACATCAGGATGCATGTCAATGTGGGTTGATGCACATTGATGTGCAATATGGCACGTGCTGATAAATATTGTACCCAGTGACAATGCCTATTAATGTATGTTGATGTAAGCTGGCATGCATTTTGATGTGTTTCTATTGGTTTTAATGGAAAATACATCGGAAGGAAAAATGCATAGATGTGCATCGTGACACACATGAACGCACACCATCACACATTGACATGTGTACGTTGATCTTAATGGAGAATGCACCAAGCAAATATGCAACGGTGAGAATCCAGCATTAAGGTGCAGTCTATTTAAAATCTTATGTTTCTGTTTTTGGAAAATGTTGAACTGGTAATTTCCTAACATGTTCCTAAAGCTATAGGAGCAAACACAACTTTGTTTAAATATGTTCCTCACTAGCCACAAAGGATATACAGTATATCCACATTGCGTGCAAATAATTATTTTACAGACCCAGATATTACCCTGTATAAGTAGTGGTGACATGATCACTGGGCTACACATAGCTATTGCAAAAACATTACAGGAGGGGTGTATACAGGACCAGTTACCTTGCACAAGGAGAGACACAAACAGTGACTAGTCTTTCTTACAAGAAGTCCCTGCACAGGGCAAAGTGCAAAACTTTTCTTTATGAAAATCTATATGAAAAATGCAGCAGGAGGAGACGGAGCACCCCAACATAGATGAGAAGACCCAGCAGAATGAAAAAAACTGAAATGCAACTTTTTAGTAGACTCATATAGGCACATACAGTAGGTAAATCACCAAATGGGAATAACTTTAATTACATTTGCACTTTCAAATTTGCCAATCAGCAAACTGGCAGATTGATAACACTGGTCTACACATTTTGGGAAATGACCGAAATGTGTTAATTCTCACATATTTTGATTAGATGAATTAGAAAACAGGTGATAACAATGCTGGTTCGCTACAGTTTTTAAGATATTTCACAATAAAGATTTATACACAGGTGAGTATATTTGCCTACAAGGGAGGTGTCTGATGATCATAATGCCTCGCAACTTCTCGACAAAGTACGGTAGAACAATGAAAATGGTACCACATGGAAGTGTATAATTTTATCTTCACTTTGAGACTAAAGATTATTACCTAACTGTAATTTATTGTTCTTTTATTGCAAGGTACATTTGTCTTGGTCAGATCTACGCATCATACAGTTACATCTGGTGTCTTGTGAAAGTGTAATTGCCTAACATTTCCAAGGAACAGTTGTGTGATATTTTCCCTCAGAAGCCAAGTTGCCTCGAAACTGTGTAAACAATGCAGATAACTTCTGCTACATTTGTGGTAAGGTTACATTTGCATCTCAAAAGTGCAGTATGACAGCATTGGTAAAAAAAAAGCATACTACCTATATTTTGGATGCAAAATAGGGGATCAGGACAAGAGTTGGGTCACTCATTATTGTTGCATTACATGTGCAACCTATCTGCGACATTGGCTAAACAAGAAGAAAAAGTCCATGCCTTTCGCAGTCCCAATGGTGTGGAGGGAACCCACCAATCATAATAGCGACTGCTATTTTTGCATGGTTCCCCAATTGCAAAAGGGATGTCAAGAAAGTAGAAGTAGAACATTCCATCCACACGGCGTCCTGTACCCCATGGTGAGGACTTGACTATTCCAAATCCACCAGAATCCTACTTTCTAGACTCAGATGATGATCAAGATGATGAGCAGGATGCAGCTGATCGGGGCTGTCGATGTCAGCAGACCCAAATTTTAGCCCACCGTATGCTCCTCCTGAACCACATCTAATTTCACAGAGTGAACTAAATGACCTGGTCAGGGATTTGGAATTGCCTAAGAGTAAGGCAGAGCTATTGGGCTCCAGAATACAACAAGCAAAAAGCATGAACATGTTACATGAAAAAACCATACATTCATGGAAAGTTATCTTATTGGTATCAATATAAATGTATAATGATTGGTGTGGCACCATTCCCATTGCTATATCACATTTTGCAGAAAGGTTATGGAGCATAACCGCACATCCCCCTCGTAATTTTGAATTATTTTTATGCAATTTTTACCTGAAGCTGTATCTTGAAAACTGGAGCCAATTAATACTCAGGACTTAATTTTCCTTTATTAGTGACTCAATTCTTGTAAAATGTAGCTACTTTCATTTCCGAGGCTTGTAGACCAGTTTAATCAGTTTACTTATTTCTAAACCACTAATATTTTCTGCTACACAGTTACGCCCAGTATGCATGCTATTGAATCATTTACCTTATCAAATAGACAGCAAGGTTATACTATACAATATTCTTTAGCTGCATAAAAATAAACATATACTCTGGAGGTACTGTCACTTCCAAAAGGCCACGTAAATGGCACAGAGTCAGTGACTGATCTACAGGGACAGTGCAAGAATTTTAATTTCCCTTCCTTCTAAACAGTCATGTACATCCCCCAAGAAACTATAAGCGTGGGAACCCAGTGTACTGCTCATAGCACTTGAAACACCTTTCCCTCCTGCAGCAGCTGCATGTGTCATAGAACTTCAAAAATGTCCCCGGACACAAAATAGCACAACATTCTCGAATCAGTGCCATATGATGATAATGATGATTATTATACATTTGTATTGTTAATGAGTTATTCCAACAAAAGTGACATTTCAGTTGTACATGAAGCCAACTAGATTAAGTCACCCCCTGGCTTTTAATATCTGCTGGGGAAGCTAAATATAGGAACTCCTTACCATAGTCCCTGGCAATGTCCTCATTCCCCCTGCTGCACTCACCATATCATAAAATTAAAAATGTAAAAGACTTTGGAAGCCCTTCTAAACGGCTGTACTCAGATACAGTCCTAGGAATTAAAATGCAGACATCTCATTGATTACCGTTTTCTCAATAATCATTACAAACACAGACCTCAGAACTTACCCTTCTCACTACATACCTCCCAACTTTCAGATATGAGATAGAGGGACACCTTCCAGCACAATGTAAGGAATTTATAAAAACTGGGAGTGGACAAAATCTTTTATTCAAAGCTTAACTGATTTAAGCTGATTGGTTACTATGGTTAACTCCTCCAGATTCTGTCTGTTCTGGTTCTGATAAATTTCCCCACTGTATTTCAGCAATGGACAACACCCATGCCCCACCACCAGTTGTGCTGACCATTAGTAATTTGTATGCCAAAAATTATTGGTTCAACCCAAAATAGTTTTTTTTTTTTTTTAATACCTTATCTTAATACTGGCTTTTCAAAATAGTAAACAATACAATTAAGAGATAATGGGTTTGGTACAGAATAACACTTTTGGTAGTTAAAATGATGCTTTTCATATATTAGACCAAAAAGAAAGCAACTGAGGAGAGAAAGATGGCTGCTGTAGAGTACATGCACTGGACTAGAACTGAAGGCAGACATTATTTTATTTTGCTGATGCACGCACACCAGTCCTACAGGTCAAACTATTCGTGTTAGGATGCTGAAGCACCAAGGATCTATATATTGCCTAGTTTTAGGCAGGTCAGATGGTAAGAAGGCAAAACAAATCTGTTCATCCTGCCCAAAAGCCAATGTTATCCTTTGTACTCTGCAATATTGTCATAGACAATGTTAGACCTGCTCTATTCACATCTGAATAGCCGAACACCTCCCTCCATGGAAGGATTGTCCTGTAATCCTAACACACTTACTGTCCTAGGGTGACAGTGCTGCTCTTTCATAGATAGCATGGTTAGTGAGCACTGGTACCTAGGGACAGAAAGTGTATTACTGGCAGTATCACCAGCTCAAAATAATGAGGAAAAACAGGAGAAAAAGGAAACTAATGCAGTTATCACAACATAGGACTGGTAAGTTGCAAAATATAAAATTTTTGTCCTTTGGTTTAAATGACTGCAATGAAAAACTAGTGGATGATCTGTACATTTCTATATTTAATATAACAAAAACAGAGTACAGCAAGCATTTCCCTCCACCGTGGGCCAAGAACAGAGATTTAAGTGTTGGGTAAGAGAACATTTTAAGCCCCCAGGAATGTAGGTGAAGATACTGTTAAAGGTGGAAAGCATCAAGGTTTGTCCTCAAGATTTTACAAAATGCTGTTCGCAGCTTCTCTTTAACTTCAGTTTTTACATTTCCAACAATTTTACTTTTAAAACCAATTTTTTTTAAAACTATGAAAGATTCCTACATATTTATTTTTTCTGCTCTGAACAATCAAACAATGCAAGTGTATTCTGGTAAGATTTTGGATTCTCATTGCCTGTCATTTTATATGCATTAACTTTTATTAAAGTACAGCTGCTATTTAAAGAGCAATTAACAACAGCTATTTTTGTAGTCATTTTAAGGACCCATTGACAGCACAACCCAGCGTGCTGCAAATCATGCATTGTCATGCATTCACGGCCGTTACAGCACATTTCATTAAACAGCCCATTCATAATTAATTAATGGAAATGCACAATATTGCATGAAAAATAAAAGACTGCTTTTTTTCACAGTGCAACACACAGGAACCATGTCGCCATGGGCTGCCATTTACAATTAATGGCAGCACAACACTGTAAGTGCGTGTGGTGGGGTGTAAATTGGGACCTAAACACTAGTCTACTTCCCACCTAACTTGGAGCTTATCTCTAAAATGTCTCTTTTTCTGCTATAGAACACAACATGTTGAATTTTCACCAACTTATATTTTTCCTTAATTTATTTTGAAAATGGCTGATGCCTACTGATCCTATATTACGCCTTACAGTAAAGTCACTGACCCCTCTTCCCTTTCTATATACAAGAAGCAATTCAGAAACTGAGCCTTATCACTTCTACCTGAATTACTTTCCGACTGCACATAATAGAGAGACGTACATAGTAACAATCTCAAATAATTGGAGAGAGCTTTCTTTTCTTTCTTATTTTCTTTTCTGGAAATCTTTGGTAAAAGGCCAATATTCCAAGCATTTCACAGTAATGTAATTAAAGTTAGGAAGACAAAAAATACAAAACAATGTTTTCAATTCTAAAACCACTGCAACTGAAATAAAAAAAATCTATACACCGATCTATACAACTCCATATGAATTATGATTTTACTTTCGTCTAAAATAAAGTAGTTCAAAATACTTCAGCAGTAGAAATAAAGCTTTTTTCTTGTCATGTACAAATGTGTAAAATCTTATTTGAGGACAGCTGTCTACAACACAATGCGTATTCCACCCCCAATGCTCATATAGGCACAGACATGCCGTGTCAGACTATGTTTGATAATCTTAGTGACCACAAAATTGGCTTTACATTGTTCTGAGGACTATGATGACAGCAGGGATCCATCTGCTTCAGAGTCTGTAAGACTGGAGTCATCTCAACACCAGTGTTAGGGATTACAAATACTCTACATGCAGTTCATGTATGTGTCTCAGCATGTGGATGTGTCCTTTTGCCTCTCATCCCAGCTACTCCCTGTCCTCATTGTCTGATTTCCTTCAGTATCATTTATTTACTTTTTGTATTCTGTGATGTTTTTAACTTTTGTCAGTTGTTTAATCTCTCCTTCCACTCTCTGTTTTCTTCCTTTTCTGTTTCACCAAACTTTAAATTCCTACCTCTCTTTTTCTCTTTAGCAGGATTTAATTCTTTCATGACCAGAGGTCATTAATGCCTAGATGCCCAGGCCACATTTAGTAATGCAGTAACTTTCTGACTAATTTGCATACCCATGTGACAATGTTGCTATAAAGCAAATATATGCAGCAAAGTAAGAGAAGATAAATATATTAGCCACTGCCTTAACTGCTAAACACAGTGTAGCAGCACACTTCTACAGTGCCATGAAATGGCCCCCACAGTCTGCAGGGAAACCGACACATCCAGGAGTGTCGAGTGTTTTGGTTTCCTACACAAGCAGAGTAAAGGAGAGAATGTGTTAATTAATATCTCACAAATAACATCAAGCAGGAAGAGACCTTCCTTTTCTTATACCTGCGATGATCCCTAAACAGGGATGAAACTGGTGAACATGGGCTATTTTGATCCTTTCCTGCGCAGAATAGCAGAAGAAAGAATTGGGCCCAATCAGGTTAAGCCTTTTCAAAAAGTTATAAAACCTCCTCGTGCAATAAAAAGTACCTCCGACTACTAGAAAAGTTTATTGTCATCATCTAGCAAATCAGAGACTGCCCAATAATCTCAAATGCTCACAATCCAGAAATGTATGGGTAATTCTATAACAAAAACTAGTATTTGCCAAGTGCTATTCTTGCTTCAAGAATTCATTTCTTGAAGCTCCTTAGCTCTGACAGGTATTATGAAATAAATATTCTTTGGCAACTCAATAAAAACTAAGGATCTATATAGAAAATCTAAGGGTCTCCTATATCAGGATTCATGTTTGTATTATTAGTAGTTGTTAACATCTGTTACTTTAAGAGTAGATAGAGTTTTAAAGTCAGCATATAATGAAATAAGAAGCTAGTTTAAAAAAAAATATGATATATGCTTTAAAGAAACTTCAGTGCATACTTGTCAAATTAGCTGCTTCCACACCAATTCAATTCATCAAAGTTTAATTTCAGAGGACAATTAATCTGTCATAAGGCACAGAGTCAGACAGAGACATTATCATTCTTCTTATTGCTGTCACTCATTATGTCATGGAACTTTTGGTAGGGAGCCCTGGTGTTGTCAAGGTTGTCAGCTCAGGTCTCAAGGAAAGAGTGTTTTGCTCAGCGAATGGTTACTTGTAAAGGTAAACAAACTTAAAATCTACCACACCAACAATACTTCCAGTTTGACCAGTTGATTCATATTGTTGCAGAAAAACCCACTGTAATGAAATGACAATTTACACATTTTTCAATTATGAGTTTTACTTATGATTTGGGTTTAATTAAAATTATTTGAAATTGGATCTTCTAGTTTTAAATACATTGTCCTGAAATTGTTTGCGATTTAATTAGTTTGTAAACCTTTTCTTTACATTTTAATATGCAAAATCAAAGAAAGCCATGTTTGAAATTTAAACAGGTTCTCATGTCCAGCTAATATTTTGTTCTCCCTCTTCCTGTAAAGGAAAAAAAAGTCTCCAAGCACTGCTCATCACCTCCATGTTCCAGTGCTGCACAGCATATCCTCCCTTTCCTAGGTTGAATGACACTCAAGAGTATTGTTGAACATTCATTTGTTAGAGCTTAGTCCGACTCAAATGAAGAGAATTTCAGAGTTTATTCTATACCATGACGCTTGGAACCTGGAAAGTTTATGCCAACCCCAACAGTCATGGGCTTCTCTAAGCCATTAAGTAAGGATTAGGGATGAGCTTTGGTATTGGGTTGAACATGAATCTAACCTTAACACAAGGCAATCGCAGTTTGAAAAAATGGTTATTCGCAGCTATAGCAACCAATTACCAATAATACACTTGCTGGACTAAGAGTAGCTAGTGACAGCTGACAGTTTGTTTTCCTGGAGGGATAGTTGCTGTGTTACATTGGTATACAGATTAATATACAGACATATACAGTACTATACACAGTGCTTTATTGTGCTACACTTCATTGAATTGCATTGTGGTGGGCTACAAAGCATGCACCCACACCCCTTCCTAGTGTATACTGTGCTGTATTATGGTACTTTAATGTGAATTGCTGTGTCATAGGTTACATAGGGATGGCATGTAGGGATGAGGTGCACAGCAAACTTTGAATGTTTGCCATTCATTTACTCAAGCAGCAAGTTCACCCAGGCACCAAAAGTGAACCCCATAATGCTTTGCTTGACCTGCAAACTCTATAAAAAAGTACAGTGTGTCTCTACAATTGCCCCTTGTCTATGACCAAAACTGCTGTAAGTTTTATTTGAGTTTTTTTTTTTTAAACCTGCCTTGTCTCTCCCTCTTAGGGCTTGTTCACACCAAATGCAGACCAGATCTGCATGCGCTTCAGCACACGCAGTGCAGTGTGTTTTTCCACGTTTTTTGCCGCATTTTTGCCACGTTCAGTGACGTTTTTGCAAAAAAATACAAGTGTACGTTTAAAATGGGCTTTGAGTGCGTTCCAGTGGCTTTGCATGCATTTTTTTATGCGTTTGCATGCGTTCCAGAGCAGGTAAAATAGGGCTTCCTGCAGTTTTTTTACATGCTCTGGAACTGAACGCTGTGGTGTGAATTAGAGCCCAAAATACCATTGGAATACCTTGGACGCAGTTTTGATCCGGTCTGTAACTGCTCTGCTCTGCTCCTGGAATGCGCTTGGTGTGAACTAGCCCTTACACTGCTGCCCAATCAGTCTCCTTACATACTCTCCAGCCATTGTGTTATATGTCTGACTATTGTTTCAGGAATATGGCTTTGTAATTTTTTTTTGAGCTTGTGCTTTTGAAATGCTTTGTACACTTTTTGTTGACATAAACGTTATTAAACTTGGTAGACAATACAGTGTGATACTGCACAAGCTATGCTATGAAACATGTTGTGCCACTGTTTGGTAATTACTACACATTTGAGGGATTTAACTGTATTTTGTTGTATAAACCTTCCGATAGCTGTTAGATCTGTTTTGTATTCTACTTTAAACACTCAATTTTGACTATTACTGCTATATTAAAAAATCATGTGTTCTATAATACCATATATAGCTCAAAGCCATATCTGTAGACAGTAATATGAAGAACTGGTGTTTCTCCCATGTGGCCCCTTGAAGTAGCATAAAAAGGGGGGTCATCTCCTCGCTAAATGGTATTTTGGATTTTTTTTTGTAAATGTCCCTCAGGGTAGTGGGCACTGTATCATTTATAATTACAGCATAAGGCCATGCCATTTCCAAGCAAGGTAAGGATTTTGCAATTAGTGCCGTGTGCAGCATGGTGTAAAGTACAATTCTCACCTACCGTGCTGCCTATATAATTTTTTTATTCACTAGATCTGCCAGTCATATAGTAAATAATATAACATCTGCCTTTACAACAATGCAGTCCAGGCCTGAGAAACTCGCAACAGAACTTTCACGGATGCCTGGCACATACATCTTCGTAATGAGGAACCTGTGGCCAATGGAGCGAAATCCTGGGAGCCTTTCTCCGATGAGAACATAAAAATTACATAGTCTTTGTAATTAGAAACTGGCAGAAAATTATGGTAACTTCTCAATAGTTCTGACATTTATTAGTCAGCATAGACCGACTTTCCATCAGCAGTCTGCCACAAGTACAGAACACAGCCCAGAGCCACATTCCTTATGCCTGAATGATTGATTCCGCTACAATCTTTCTTAATGGTGTTAATCTGAAAATTACTAAGCCGTTTTGGTAATAATTAATTTTTAAGGGGTTGTAGAATTTTCCCTGGAACATCTCCTGCTGTATCATCTATACCACCAGGCGGCTCCTAATTATTAAGGATAGGTCAGCTGGACGTGTTTTACTTTGTGTAATTCAAAACGCCTGTTACAATGCTTTTTTTTTATATTGCTGCATAAATCTGGTTTACAGGACCACGTCCTGTCTCATGATTTCCAGAAAAAGAAAAAAGGAAGATTTAATATCACATATGAAAAATAGGCATTCAAGAAAGGGGGAAAAAGTGTCATAAAATAACAGAGCTGGAAATAAAATGCGAGGGAGGATTGTTTGTGAAGTTGGCAGTGTAGCTGTAAACTTGTATTTAAGAGGAGTGGGAACTGCTGACATGAGCGCTTGGTTCTCTCTCTAGCATACTGATAACATCAGTAGTCAGTGTAGCTTGGATGGAGGAGAGGGAAATTAATACAGTGTGCAGGAGTCAGCATGAATGTGACCTGGCTGCCATATGGAGGGAGAGTGCGCTAGTCCAGCACTTAGAGGAGGATGCAGGAAAGAGGCAGCAGGTTATTGCAATGCCCAGATTCTATAGAATACATCACAAACTGCACATTCAATTATGGCTTCATATTATTCCCTACCAGGACATCACTGTTGTGGAAGATGCCAGATAAAGTAAAATTAAAGTGCACCTGTGACAAGACTACAGACGTTAAAAAATTTACATATTCTTAACAATCAGTAAAACGGCTTCAAAAAACCATCCCTGACCTCTCTGGCTGCTTGCACTGTCAAAGATATTCAATGATCAAAACAAAAAGATGAGTTTCTTAAGGTGCCCACACACCTTGCGATAATCGTACGATAATCGCGGGAAATCCTGCGATCGTACGATTATCGTATGGTGTGTGGAAGCCGTGCAACCTCTACTACTGTAAAGTCGCACGACCAAATCTGATAGTTAATTCTGCCCATGTAAATCAACTGTAGCAAAATGACAAACTTGAATTTAAAGCTTTAGGTATTTGCAGATAAACTTATTCACCAAAGTATGATCTAGTATATAAGTCATTGTGAGCTACTTGCATACACTAACAATAATCAAAATGAATTCCCATATGGGTGTAACCACAAATTTCCCATCAATATTCCAAGTTATGGACATGAATGGAAGATGTATAGATTTTCTGCAACAGTGACAACAACTGCATTGCTGAAATTCATACTGCATAATAGAGAGGAGGAATATTTTGTGAGTTATTAATATACACATGAATAACTTTTTGTTAGGCCTCTTCCACATAAGTAGCAAAACATCTCTCCATAAAATAATGTGATACAGATCTGTTTATAAACATACAAAATACAATAATAAAGACATGTTCAAAAAGAACAAAAAGATCTCAAATCTTTGCTTGAAGCATACTGACAAATAATTGACTGCTTTCGATTCAGAACTTCTGCAACCCCCCAGCAATAACATATCTTCTAACTGTTCCAAGAAACAAAAGACAATCAGCGAAAAAAGTGCAGTGAAAGGTCATAGTGTTGTCAGCTCTTGCTACCTGTGTATCCTGAGAGCACTGATGAAGCTCTCTAGCATTGTGAAAATATAGACAGGATCCATTAACTATAATTATTAACTCTTGTGTTACTGGAAGGGGAGGCCAATGCACTGCAATGAATGCTGGTTGATCCCACATTAGCACATGAATGACAAGTTAAATCACAGCATTTTATTTCATTACTGTTAGAATAGTCGGTGCACATTACAAATTGTACAGCTTTAGGCTGCTTGTCAAAATGCTAAGTATGAAGAAATCATAATTTACACCAGTAACTGTGTTCAGGGGTGTAACCAGAGGAGGACTGACAATATATGGGGCCCCCGGGCAATAAGAGATTATGGGGCCCCCTTGGGCTTCGCCCATATAAAATACTCCCAATGCATTATTACAAGGGGTGGGCAAATTTCATTCATCTAGCTGTGGTAAAACTACAAATCCCATCATGCATCTGGCTGTGGGCGTCATGTATATGCAAAAGTCTTGCAATGCATCATGGGTCTTGGAGCTCCACCACAGTTACGGAGCCAGAGTTTGCCCACCCCTGAAGATCCTCTACAGATAAGGAATGATCGCTGTACAAATCAAAGCACAGCAAACCTCAGTCCAAAACCAACGTACGGCAAATCTCAGACCAGAACCAACACACTGCAAACCTCAGACCAGAACAAACGCACTGCAAACCTCAGACCAGAACCAACGCACTACAAATCTAGGCTAGAACCAACACACAGGAAACCTCAGACCAAAACTAACGCACTGCAAACCTCAGACCAGAACTAACGCACTGCAAACCTCAGACCAGAACAAACGCACTGCAAACCTCAGATCAGAACCAACGCACGGCAGACCTCAGATTAGAACCAATTCACGGCAGACCTCAGATCAGAACCAACGCATGGCAGACCTCAGATCAGAACCAACGCACGGCAGAACTCAGAACAGAACCAACACACGGCAGACTTCAGACCAGAACCAACGCACGGCAGACCTCAGAACAGAGCCAACGCATGGCAGACCTCAGAACAGAGCCAACGCACGGCAGACCTCACACACAAAACACATAAGTGCATACATGTCCTCACTCACACTGGGCATGCATGTCCATGCGGCGTGCACACAGCCGATCCTGGGAGGGACAGGTGCTGCATGTGGTTGCATGTAGCAGCCTGTTCTTCCCTATGGGAGGACACAGCTGTACAATGTCATACGGACACCCGGACTTCACATCTATGCGGGTATGGGGGCTCCGCACTTGGACGCAGAGAGGGTCCATCAGACACTGATGACACAGTACAGCCGTGTCTCCCCATAGAGGAGAACAGGCTGCTGTGCGCAATCACACGCAGCACCTCTCCCTCCCGGGATAAACTGTTTACAGGTGTGTACGCTGCATGGACGTGTGTTCCCAGTGTGAATGAGGCCTAATACACACACACAACACTTAATACGCATACACACACAACACATAATACACACAGAGCACACACACAATACACATACAGTACACACAATACACATACAGTACACACAATACACACGCAATACACACATAATACACACACAATACAGTACACACAATATACACGCAATACAGTACACACAATACAGGACACGCACACACAGCACTACTATGCAGCCTGCTCATAATTCAAGAAGCCAGGGGAGGAAGAGAGGAGAAGGCTGAGACAGGGAGAAGAATCCCCCCTCCCCCTCCCCACCGGAATGTATAGTGTATAGGAGAAGCTGTGAGTGCAGGAGAGCTCCTCATACCTGCTGACAGTTTGCCTCCTCTGTCCTCCGGTTGTCTCACTCCTGGCTGAATCTCTGCCCGACCTTCTAGGCCCCCCTTCCCCAGCGCCCTCAGGTGCCCTGGCAGTCCCTGCAGAGGGAGAGGGGTATCGTCCACCCTGGCTGAATGATATTATATGCCCCCCTAGTATCGGCGCTGACAGGATGTGTGAAGGCAGACTCCCCTAGCCGTGCTGGGTTCGGTCCCCGCTCACTTGATGGGACCCGCCTGGTACAGGGCAGCTGCCTGTACACCCCTATCGGCAGGCCTGGTCACGGGCCCCAGGGCCGGCCTTAGGCCTTTAGGTGCCCTGTGTGAGAAAGCTTTACAGCGCCCCTCAGTGACCACACACCCCAGTGACCACACCCTTTAGTGACCACCCCCCGTAACCACACCCATTTTCCCCAATATCCGCACCATTTAAAGACTCCTAGGTATTAAACTTGTCGGCACAATATAAGTATTCTTATCAAATAAAACAACAGAAAGTAAACAATAAATGTCAAACTACAATAGAGTCTACACAAATAAAGTGCCAGCATGTCATGCAGACCCTTTTTTTCAAGTCAGTATATCTAGAAAAGTAAAAATAGAAAACAGAACACAAAACCTAGACTACATATAAATTAATGAATTACTATATGTAATGTCCGAATATACGAAAAATTTATTCGGGCACATAATAATTTGTTTGAGAATGTGCGGCGGCCATGTTGACACCGGCATGTTCTGTGAATGCGTGCCACCATCTTGGAGGCAGGGAGCATGATGTTACATGACGCCATGCATGCGTGGTGTCAGGTGACGTCACACACCGATATTGGCCCCACCATCTTGGTGTATACCTAGATATACACCAAGATGGCGGCGCCCAAAATGTGCGGTGTTATATGACGTCATGCGCCCTGCCTCCAGAACACGCCAATGGCTGAATCCAAAATAGCATAAAAATTTGTTTTGTTTGATGAAACAAATGAAAACTTTTTTAGTTTTCGTTCATTTAATCTGAAATTCGCACATGTCTAATCATTGAATGGGTGACAGCTGCCACTTTGGCAGATTCGGGATTCCTGCTGCAAAAAAAAAATCCTGATGCAAAAATCCCTAATCGCACCTAAACTTACAGGTGTGAATGGGGCTTAATATACAAACACACATAGAGAAATATATCCCATCCCACACACAAACACATAGAGAAATACATACACACACAGAATAAAACACCCCCCCTCGCTTTCTCCTCCCCGTCCCCTGCACATAAAATAAAAACACACACACAGAATAATACACCCCTCCTTTCCCCTCCCTGCCTCATTCCCTGCAAATAAAATTAAAAAAAATCACCTGCACAATCCCTGGTGATCCAGTGGTTGATTAGTAAGGTCTGGTGCAGGCCTTACTAATCCCTCTTTTCGTCCAGAGCTCAGAGTTGTCAGAGCTATGGATGAAAGGCGCTAGAGAGTAACAAGAGCAGCTATGCGGTCTGCATCTGACCTTGTAGCTGCGGGCCGGATGGTACAATGGAACTTGGAGACCACTGCAGAGCCTTTCTTCCTGCAAAAAATGAAGATTTGCTATGTTATGGATAAAATCTCTAGAAGTGTTCATCTTGCCTAAGCAGTACCCTGAAAATCTATCCATTGAGTGGAATTCCCCCTGTGAAATAGCAGTGCGATTTCTAGTAAGTAAGTGTGCCTAGGCACTCCTATGCCTACAGCCTCAGAGCTGTATACCTGCACTGCGAAATCTAAGGCACTGTTACCTTTGACTGCTAGATTCAGGACATTTGGAGTGAGATTTGTTGATGTCACAACTGTATGTCTATGGAGCAAAAATGTTGGGTGTCCATAAGGTTGACAATGGCATGGTACTTTAAATTGCAATCCAGGAGCAAATTAGACAAAGTCGTAATGCGAAAAAAACATAATCTGCTAGACATCAAATGATGCATTTACACGATGATGACTGGGAAATTAAGACATTCTGAAGAAAAGAATTTCTTAGCATCTCATGTCAAACAGAAAATTATACAAAGAAAAATTCCCCCTTAATCCTAAATGCATTGTTTCTCTGGCTGCTTGAGCAATAAAAGAAACATGAGTTTTCTTTTGAAGCAATTACCTCATTGTAAAACAGCTTGGAGCTTTTTTATGCTTTCTACAAATGATCATTAGCAGAATCAAATATAACGAAGAATAGTTTGCACAACAGTGTTAATCCATAGGCCCTCCGGCCTTCTCTGTTTTACTTCAGATTAACTTTTATATCCCTTTTTTCTTTTTAGGAAAAGGGTGACGGTGGCAGGCAAGCCAGGGTGGCATTTCTCTAATCAATGGTCACTACATTCACTTCTCATTAAATCACTATATTTCATGTTCTTCTCAGATGTCTGACGAGGTCACGGAGCAGGGGTTTGTTCATTAATACATTCTTTCTCAAGAACTGCTTTTCCACTGTCTGAGAGAAAGGCCTGATAAACTGTGGCTTTGGAGGGTTGCTGGGCCAGAATGCACAATAACTCACATCTCACATAAAAAGAACTTAAAGCTCTTCGACATCGCAGAGGAAAACTGTTTCCTGTCATGGTACAAAATAGGCAGTAACTGTACAGTTCAAAGTGGAAAAGGTTGCCCATTAGCGATACATAGGCACAGGCTTTGTCTTTCAGTTGCTCTGAATAACGATACTGGCCACCCTAAGAGACTGTTTAGTCATTCAATTCATGGCAATAGCTAATGGCGATTATGACCGGGTCAGTTTTCAGGCTGACAAGGCTAATTCCGGCTAGAGACATGCTTGAGAGGGGGCACTTAAATTGTAACATTTGCAAAGCAATATTTAACCCTGACTATAATAAATGCACCTTTTTAGGGTATTGATCAGTTTATACCATTGGAGGAAATATCATAGCAACATTAAAGGCAAAGTTGTTTTGGCAATGTATTTTTTTTTAGTTTACAGGTTGTTTATATCATTTTTATTAGGGATGCACTACCATTTTTTTTCCAGACGGAGTATGAGAACCAATACATTTCCTCAAGTACTCACTGATACCAATTACCGATACTTTTTTTTAGTGTCATGTGACAGTTTTTCTAAAACAGTACAGACTGATTTTAGCACAGGGGTGAAGTGCCAGGGCCTGGTTGCAGCTGCAACCACTGCAACCCTGGTAGTTCTGCTACAGACTCCAAGCTGTAGAGGGACTACAAATCTCAGCAATCCATTATACAGCAATGCAGAATATCAACAGCTATTAAGAACTACAAATTACAGCAATACATTATACAACAATGCAGAATAATACAATCAGCTATTGAGGACTACAAATCCCAGAAATACATTCTACAGCAATTCAGAATACCACCAGCTATTAAGAACTACAAATTACAGCAATACATTCTACAGCAATTTAGAATACCAAAAGCAATTGAGGACTACAAATCTCAACAATACATTATATAGCAAAGAAGAATACCACCAGCTATAGAGAACTACAAATCCCTGCAATACATTATACAGCAATGCAAAATGATATTGTCAGCTATTAAGAACTACAAATCAGAGCAATTAATTATTAGGGTTTGTAGCAAGAGCGGGACCTTATGGCCGCTGACTCAATTTAAAACATTTAAAGTGCCGTAATTAGCTTTTAGTATCAAGGCATTTTTGTGAGTATGAGTACTCGTGGAAATTCATGGTATCGCCACTGATACCGATACCAGCATCCCTAATTTTTATATTTAATTTAAGAAATAAACATTTAACACAGGTTGTATCTATAACCCTTAGCATGTGGAGCAAGTTGGGTCTTTGAATAAGAAAGCCCACCAATGCCTTTGTTCTTTCTAGCAGACTATGTATACTTGACTAAGCAAGATAGTCCTGTTTCGGCTAGGAAAAGTATGTCCCTCCTGCATGACTCACTAAGTTGTTTTGTATAATCTGATCTCCCTGCTGTTCGTATGGGCTTATAGGATTTTGCTGTAAATCAGCCTGGATCTGGCCACCTGCTGGTTGCAGATAGTTATGATGAAACAGCCCCACTTAATGATACACCCTCAGCATGGCTCAATCTGACTGCAAGGGATCATGGGTATTATACATATAATCCAACTTATATTGCATGGACTTTCTTATTAGCAGACGAACAATGGTGTAGCCTGTGCAGTTCACTGAGTGATTTTCCTTTTGTCAAGCCTTACCCTTAAGCCAAGGCAAAATCAACCTCAGCAGTCACTTCAGTCCACAAACTCTCTGATTTAGCACTGTTCTACCTCCCCAGTCGAAGCATTAAAAGTGTGGTCTCTGTAAGTTACAGTTTTGATGACATAGCAATAATTCCCAATCTCATTGAGTTGGCAGACAGTTGACTAAATCTATATAACACCTTAAAGATTGTTGAGAAGTTTATCCAAACTGTGCAGATCTTTACAACGGTAAACATAGGATAGTAGGATAGGTCAAAAGATCATAATGTGATCCACTAGCAAGGACATGATGCTACACAGGGAAAACATGAACTGTGGGGAGAGGAGGAGACCAATACCAGAGACAAATTACACAAATAATATTTAAAGGCATATCACAAAGCATGTGTAACAATCCAAACACACTGGCTCCTCCAGGGCTGACTGGAGGCCAATAAGGAGTTAAACAAGGTTGGGATTATCCACTCAACATGTTGTCCTCACTGTCAATCATAAAGATAAACCACCCTGGTAACACCCATAACCAATCTCCTATCTCATCCTCTACAGAAACAATGCCACAGGAGAAAGGTAGCGCCTGAGCAATGTCACTAGACGTCATCTTACCTCCTTCTCCTACAAAGCTTTCAGGTAGTCATGTGACCTATACTTTAAACTATTTTTTTATGTTTGGAACATTAGCATTTATTTAAAGTTTACTAGGTTCTGGGGCACAGTGACTGTTAAGATAGGTAATGCTGTCAATGCAGAACCATTCCGCATGGTTTAAAGTATACTAACAAATCATATATGATCACTAGCCAGGAAACCCATCACTTCTTCATTAAAATACCTGGCAAGAGTTTTCATTTAGTTCTTTTGTGTCTTCAGCAATTTCATTTTTTTCCTAAACATTATCGAGTCGGTGTTGTAAATGTAAATTAAACTAAATTTCAGCTTAAAATCTGCTTACTGATAATTTACCATTTTCTTCTTGCTGAATGTCTTTCTGTCTGACCTGAAATAAAATTAGTTTTGATTGTGGATTTTTTGCCAGGCAGAAAGGCTGATTTATAACACTGAGTCAATAATCAACCAAATGTTAGCATTGTTTTTCTCCTGATGGCAGAATGACAATGGGAGAGTGTATTGGTGTGTGACTGAAGCGGTCATTACTGAGAGCACTTCGACACTCCCCAGTTCCGCAGACAATTCACTATTTTGTTCAGGGTTCCATCCCTGTGTCGTTTAGCCGATGTTGCAGAAGTGCTGTCCATTTCATGAACAGTCTGCATATTTATGAGTAAAAAGAAATAACAGCTATAAGGCTGTAGAGTAGCCAGTTTTCACTCCGATAAAACTTGAAATGTTAAAGTGTTTCATATTACTAAGTACAACTAAAGTTCTGGCTGATGACAATGTAACTTGAATGCATACTGCATTTAATGGAATCTCCACTCATTGGGTTTAAAGATGGGTTTTTTAAAGCCTGGTTCACACCTATGCATATTTCTCAGTTGCCTTTTACATAAAAATTTATGTAAATCAATCAAACTGCATAATAAAACGCAATGACAAATGTAATGATGCATTTATGGGCATTATTACGTGCCGAGGTGCTTCCAATTGCATGAATTTGCCTACATTTTCATTGATTGCAATGCACTTCGTAATTAATGCCAATGCATGTCATGACACACAGAAACATGCATCATGAGGCATCTGCGTGCATCATGGCGCCTTACCATGAGTTTTAAGACATGGGTTGACATGTGTACTCATACGTTTTCCATTGATTCCAATAGAAAAACGTATTAAGCCTGTGAATCATACCACACTATAGAGCAGGGGTAGCCAAGCTCTGGTCCTTCAGCTGTGTTGAAACTACAAATCTCATCATCTGCCTCTGGGAGTCATACCTGTGACTGTCAGAATCTTGCAATACCTCATGGGACTTGTAGTCTGTTATAGAGGTCACCTTACTTAATTTGTGGCAGTTACATTCAAACACATTATCATTTGTCCAGCAAACATTGATGTGATAACAACCCTGTGCCTAACTATTACTCAAGTTCAGATAAAAATTATTTCTTAGTGGAATGTATTTGTTAAAGATATCTGCATTTTTAAAAGGTGGCAGTACATTACTGGATGCCAAGGAAAAGCAGATGTTAATGCAGGTTGCAGAGTGATGATCTTACTGTGGAGTGCAGAGTAATGAAGTCATGACACTACATCTTGAAAAATATCAGGGGATTTGCACACCATGTTAGTGCATGTTTTATTCTGCAAAAGAATATCAATAATACTTTTAAGTTTGGCCGGTGGTGACTCCTGTTTTCACTCTCTTGAAGAGCTACAGCCTATGCTTCTGCTGCACACTATCCAACAGTCATTATACGCCACAGCTTTTTGCGATTTACACAGCCCCGGCACAAAACACAGACAGGTGGATAACACTATTTTATTCAATATATATTTATTTTCTCTGTTTTAGTTATAGACTATAAAAAAGGATACATGGTGTCCTCCTTCTCTGCTCCAGCCTGCTGATTGGACTGTGAAAGAGCAATAGGAGGCTCATACGGTAATCATGCTGCTCGGTCTGCTCTTGTCTCTTATCATTATGTTCCTTGTTAGCATATTAGCACTCTGTTTAGCTGAGTGTCTCCCAATCCTTCCCCTACCTCTCCCAGTCTTACTTCTGCTTTTAAGGGGATTGCAGGGAGCTGATATCAAGTCCAAAACAGGTATTTATACTGGCTACATTAAAAAAAATACATTGAGGGCCTGTTTAATTAGGCCATCTGGTAAAACGCAGCATTTCAGAGGATGGGCTAGTGCACCAGGGTCACGTGAGGACATATACTAATGTCCTCCGGTGGCCCAAAAGTCAGCATATAGCGGGCTATTGCCTCAACAATACTGTTGAGATCCACCCCACTGGCTGATTGACAGGGGGCTCTGCCTATCTAGAGGCAGAGCCAGCTGTGCCCGCCCTCTCCCTAGTCCATTCCTGCAGTCATTGCTGGAGAAATGGAGAGGAGAGGGGGGAATCCCTGTGGGGAGAAGTGACTGACAGTCACCACTCTCTGTAGGGAGATGATCGGGAAGTGAGCGGATCGGCGGTATGTGTTCACTGACTTCCCAATCAATGGAGCCAACCTGTAACAGTTTCAGTGTCACAGGTCCGCTTGAATTATGGGCATCAGTGTTTTTCACTCACTCCATAATACTCCTTTAATGTGCAAGAATCCATCAGCTGGTTTGGTTTTAACTTGTTAGTCAGGTAATATTTAGCAACAGTAATATTTTCTTTGTTTAAAGAAAATATAACAAATTCCTCCATCAGCACTTGAGAGCGTTGATCGAGGAATCTACTGCTGTTTGCATTGTATTTTGATGCCATCCGCCGTCAGAATACAATGCAGCAAAGCAAAGGTACTAGAAATGGGGATATTGGCGTATTTGTGTCAACCTGTGTCCTAGCAGCAGACAAAGAAGCTGGATATAACACATCTATCATTGTATTTAATCAATGTGCTATGCTTGGGGTCTTTTAGTTAATATTACTGTGTTACACACTCCGACAACTCCTACAATCTTCTTATTGAAGCGGATACTAATTATACAAGATATATTTGTGTACATGAACTTTGCTGTTTTAATTAAATATGTACATAACCTTCCAAACAGATAATTTCTGGCTCTCGTGAAGCGCTGTGCCTTTTCTTGTAAGATACAATTGAGATCCTCCAAATGTTACATAAAAAATTATGGATGCATCTTACTTTGGCCATTGCCTCTAGTTTTATGTTTATTTTTATCATACCAACTCTGCATGTCCTTGCTAGCGTAAAAGCACCTATTTTATCACGTAAGTTCTTTCTCTTTCCGCATTTAGGAAGAGAACATTATTATCCCAGTATAAACCAAACCAAAATTAAATACAGCAAAAAAATTCAAGTGTGCCTGTGTATATAATGTACCGTATTTTTCGCTCCATAAGATGCACTTTTTCCCGCAAAAGGCGGGTAAAAATGTGTGTGCGTTTTATGGAGCAAATCCCTATCGCCCGACGCCCGGGACATGCAGTTTCGGGCGCCAAGCGAGTAGTTTTTTTGTACATTTAGCCCTGCTCCTGACAAGCAGAGCTAAATGCACAGTGGGAGCCACTGCTCGTTTAGTACAAGTGATCTAATCAGATCACTTGTATCAAATCGAGCGGCGGCTCCGTGGTATTTGGGGTCCCCCGCTCCTCTCGGGGACCCGTGACCACAGCATAGGAGCTCACCATAGATCCCCTAGAGCAGACGAAGAACATCTGTTCTTCGTCTGCTCTGTGTGATCACTGAGACCGTGGCGCTGTAATCACCACCTGTCTCAGCTGTAACTAACTACAGCTGTCACAGAAGCCTACCCTCCCAGCGTCCTATGGTCCGGTGGGCCTTATAGAACGCAAAATACAGTAGGTGTGGAGCCAAACTAATTGGTTTGTTCATTAATAAACAAAGGTCCATGTCCACAAGGAGCATTAGAGAGGAAACAATACATATATAATAAATAAATAAACCACATTATATACATTTTTAGTGTCTACTTTTAATAAACCTTTTTCTTACCAACATTTTTTCCTCTGTCCTTTGAGATACAATGATACCTACAGCCATTATATGCTTGTAAGCAAGATCTAGAATCTATCTGATAATAAGCTGTTCAGCATTGCATTCTGGAAGTGCAGGGTATTGTCATGTTCTTTTTTTATCTGTACCATAAAGTGCTGGGATTTTAAACACAAGAGCAGTAGGGAGCAAGACTGTAGGTAATGACACTGCTAGTAAGATAAGGTGGACCTGAACTTAAAAAGTGAAGATTTGCTATCTTATAGGGGACTCCTAGAAATAATCATTGTGCCTAAGCCATACCCTAAAAAAAATGTACCTTTTACCTAAATGCACTTCCTAGTGCATTTCCAACTCTGTAATCTTATATCATTCTAACGCTGGCGGATTGCTTGCATGTAAGCAGGCATCGTTTCCGGTTTACAAATTGTGACAGGTTCCCTCTCATGCGCTCAGTGCGGCTTGTCTTTAGACAGCCTGTCACATCCAAGAAGCTCCCGGCCGGCCGTTGGAATTAAATGTGGTTAAAGGAGAACTATGGCCTAACCCTTTTTTGCCATAGTTCCTTTTACCTAAATGCACTTCCTAGTGCATTTCCAACTCTGTAATCTTATATCTAAATATCTGCAGTATAACAGCATTTAAGCTACTGTTATCTCTGATTAGAAACATAGAATAGTGACGACACAAAAAGACAATTTTTTTTTTTTACTTTTATGTCAGAGTATACAGTAGATCTGACCAACTTTTTGGTAAAATATAAAATACGGGGTCACGTCGGGTAAAAAGACACCAAACATGTCAAGCCTTAAAATTGCGTGCGCGCGCGAAACTTCAAAAAACGATAATACCCAAAATTGGCCATAGGCGACGCTTTAAAAGCTGTTACCACTCATCAGTTTAGTGTTACCAGTGATTGATGGCCCTAAAATGATTGCTCTCACTGCGACGTTCGCGGCGATATGTAACATGTGTAGCGCAATTGTAATTTTTGCGCGCTGGGGCACCGGACGCGTATTTACGTTTATAGGTGCGTAAACGTGGGGGAAAAAAAAGTTAAACATTTTGGGGGTTTTTTTTCCCCTTTTTTTAGTTGGCTGACTGACTACCTAGGGTATGCTGGATTCCAATTTCAAACTACTTTCACAGTAAAAATAATTCTAAGGTTAGTTTTAAACTTTCCTTCTGCTAGTTAGAGGTCATGTACCTCTGATTTTGCTGTTAGCTGTATATAAAAAATATTGCCCTCCTGAACCTTGTTGACATCCTTAATGTATTTAAAGGTTTCATACGTGTCCCTTCTTTCCTCAAGAGTTTGCATATTTAGTTGCAGTATCTCCTAATAAGTTTTATCCCTCAGACCTTTCACCATTTTTGTTGTTTCAGGACTAGGTCTATCATGACCATATCTTTTTGTCTCCAGAACCGGGCACATCATTCTAAATGAGATCTAACTATAGATCTATACAGGGGTGTCATGATCTTTCCTCTTTCTTCCCCGTGCCCCTAGTGATCCACCCCACCCCTAGTGATCCACCCCAGAATTCTATTTGCTTTTTCCACTGCCAGGCCCCACTGTTTGCTTATTTGGCAATCATCTAAAATAAGCTCTTCCAAACCTTTCTCCTCTGTAGTTCTAGCCAACTATGTACCACCAGTAGTGTACTCTATAT
>NW_017306419.1:975616-994490 GCF_000935625.1 Nanorana parkeri
GCCTGGGATCCCTGCAGTGGAGGCTTGTGGGAACTGCAGTACACAGCCAGGAAAATACTATATTCAACTGAATTGGTTGAACTACATTTCCCAAAAGGCTGGGGGCTGAGAGGTAAAGTGGTTTGGCAGAGTGAGGGGAGAGCGTATTCAGTCTTGAGCTGTGTAAGCAAGTGTGCGGTCCTGTCTCAGGAAGAGCTGCAGATCCATTCGCTGAGCGAACGCTTTAGCAGGACTGTATTCAAACCCTGGTCGGGTGATAGCTGCCGAGCAGGAGAGGACTCTGTGCAGAAGGATGTTCCCCATCATCCAAGAGTGAAAGTGCCGTTCCATTCAACTTATCAGAGAGTGCAGCCTAGACTTACTGAGACGCCAGCATTTACTATGGTATTTCTGCCGGAATCCAGTTTCTGCTGATTCACACCAGGGAGGATTGCATCACTGATAACTGAGGACAGTGTTACTGTACTCTACATCCAGTTGCTATGTGAGCCAAGGAAAGTCAGTTGGAGGAGGCAGGGACAGGTGTTTCCTCGCTAACAAACCCGGGACAGTCATTTCCTCTACAGGACTGGTGAGAGGCCACAGGCTATTACTATTACCGCTTGTCAGATTATTGCACATCGACAGCATCCTGGGCGCCATCATTGGCTAGCCAAAGGAAGGTACTACTGGCCAGTAAATTTAGGACCCGGGTCTGTTGGGACTTATTATTTATCAGAGGGACTACAATAGTCAGTGTAGGATTGTCTAAAAATCCAGATAGGCAGACAACAGCAATCGAGGTTGGTCTAGATGTTCAAGTGTCTTAATAAACACGTAGTTTCTTTATTATTGCACTGGCTAATTATCTGTTTACCAAATTAACACTTTATTGTTCAGTAAAGCTTTTCAAACTCCTTAAGGTGTGCTGGTGTCCTTTTAGGTCCATTACAAGAGGTCTATCACAGAGGGGAGACAGAAGAACCCATTTATTCTCAACTGCTCCTTAGTTGGTAAGTGCTACAATAACTTTTTCCTTTTATGAGCCTAATCCATGACAATTGTCTGGTTGGTAAGATCAGATAAAAAAGGTTGCCTAGTCAAAGGTTCACCGGCAGGAGTCTATGTTCCCATCTGAGTCAGGCACACCTCCCATGGCAATGTTTCTATTGCAGGGCCCACTGGCTTTAGTGAAGGCTACAAGGAGTCTATAAGAGATATTAAAATGGTACAGCAGGTGTCATGCTTACTTTTTCTGGAATAACAGTACACTTGGCTTCCATTTTGCTGCCTACAGTTCCTTCTCTTTAACCATTAACAGTTCTGCACTACATGTTTCTGGATAGCTTTCTCCAATACAGACAAGGAAGAGGGAGCATTCACATTGACCATCATGGTAGCCTTCGCAGACCCTTGGGAAGCTTTCGCCTGAGTGTTTAAAACCCCCTGATCATGTTCTATGCCTTATTGGCAAATAACAAAGAATATATGCTACTTCAGTGCCTTTTTCAGGGACCCAGCTCAGTGCAAAACTGGCAACTCATCAGTTGTTCAGGATTTCCTTTCACTGCACAGCCAGGCCTAGGTTGTTTTCCTCTTAACAGCTTCACAACTCCTGTATGGCCAGTGTAAAATTAGGAATGGTTTTCTGCTCTTGTTGTGTCAGTCTGAAGAATTTCTTGCACTGTTCCACCACAGAGGTAACCTCACCATGAAGAATTTGTAACCATGCAACCCCAATGTCAGTTCTATTTTGGTTAATACTAACACAGCCTTGCAAGCTCTGCCCTGAAAATTAGAAGATATGCAACAGGTACAAGTGAACGGAGCTTTTCAAATGTTCGTATCATCAGAACTCTGGAATTTCTGACTGGTCCACACTCCTTGGTTCCATCACTACTCCTCCAGACACACCCACTGACGAAGAGGGTTGCCCCACTATCCTGGCAACTATGCGGAAATGTTTTTTTGTTTTAGTAAAACATTAGTTACGCAAACATAAACTTAAAAAATATATATATTATAGTCCTCTGAAAGATGATGCATTATGTAAGCTAAAGTCACTTCACTAATAATTATTCTGAATATTCACATAAAAGTCTCACATCCTAGAAAAAAATGAGGATATCTTATGATGATGATTCAATCTGAACAATGGGGGAAAGAGACAAGCAATCCTAAATCAGAACAAATCATATCAGATCAAATAGCCTTGGCTACTCTGGGGCCATACGCCCGTTAATGGTTGTTACAACAGTGTTGTCAAGCCTTGTTTGTGGGGTGAGAAAACATTTAGCCTATCACTAGAAACTAGTATCTTCCCTGCGGTATAAAGTACATTATTTCCATTACATAGTTACATAGTATTTGGGGTTGAATAAAGACACAGGTCCATCAAGTTCAACCCATTGTGTGTATGCATGTGACTCTGCATGTGTATGCGTGTGTATGAGTTCCTGTGTGTTCTTGTTATTAGGAGTACCTGTACTCCTGAATTGCCACAGTAAAGACAGTGGTTCCTAGAGAATTGCTAAGGCAGCATTTTAATGCAGCCTTTTTGGCTTCCTCAAGTAAAGCAAGAGGTACACTTTATTCTATATATTTGGGCGGGGAGGTTAAACACACTGCCTCTTTAAAAAATGACATGATTAACAGTGTCCTGTTTTTTAAAATAAAAGTAGTACATTCTCTCACTGCTGTGGCATTGAGATTTCATTTTCATCATAAGCTGATAATTGGAAAGTGCGTGCTGTTGAGGGTGTTTTTTGAAGCATAAAGGAACTAATTAGCAGAATAGAAATCTTGTAAACAGTGCTACAATTAAATGGGAACAATAGAGATGTTTCAGGCTAGTTTTTTTCCCCATTATAGAACTTGTTTATCCTGTAGTTTTCTACATATATTTTTTTAAGCTGAAACACAGAACTTGACAGCTGTCTCCATTTTCTGCAATGGCCCTGTATGTCTATAAAGAGAAAATGCAATTATCAATCTACTTTAACTCCAAACTGCTAAAATGAGATTTCCAGAGCTATATTACACTTTACAATTTAAAATTAGCCGTGCATGGCTTTAATATTGGCATGGAAAATTTAGCAGAGCTTTATTCTAAAAATGTCTGTTTTATAGGCACAGGTGTTCTTTTGGGAGAAATACCGCTACTTGTAAAGCTAGACTTTTCGGTTGATACAATGATAGAATAGGCTGTATTCTTGCAATATGGCAAAAGGCATAGTGGCCTGCTTTTCATCTCTCTGCATGCATGAGTGGTCACATATCTGGAAGACAGTCCTGGACCCCAAGGTCTCAGAAACTCTTTAATGTAAATGTTTACTAGCTTCTGAGGTTAAGAGCTCAAGCCTGCTCCAATCAAGCCTTTCTAAACAAAAAAATATGATGGGAGGTCTCAATGATTAAATTAAGAAACAAAAAGGATATACTGTACATATGCACACATATTCATATCATTGTATAGTTAGCCAGGTTTAAAGACCATCAAGTTCAACCAATAGAAGAATGAAGAAATAAATAAATCAACAACCTGCATATACAGAACCCTGAACCCACAGTTAATCCAGTGGAAGGTAAAACATTTTTAAAGCACGGAACAATTTGCTAAACAGGGAAAGAATCCTTTCTGATCCCCTAAGGCAATGCCACGTTTTAAGTAAGAAAAACTTCAGTTTAGCTAATCTAGCCTCACAGCTGAGGTCTTCCATAACTCTTATTAGTTTAGTTGCCCTTCTTTTACTTAACACTTTGCACAGGGACATGATTATGCCTCTCTCTTGAGTTTATACTTATTTTATACAAGAAAGGTATTTGCTTTAGAAACTGCAACTGCATGCATATTATTACCCGCATGTGCATCCAAGTCTACTTGTAAGTATGTTTGTGTGTGTGAGAGAATTTGTAATCTACTGCCTTCCTAACGCTGACCCACCCTGTAGCTGTACCCAACAACTCACTAACACCCCCAAAGGTGACACAGCTCAGAACCTTTAATCCTCTTTTTAGTATTTTATTGGCTCAGTTATCTTGGGGATAGAGGGTTAGAAGGAAAAGATACCCAAAAACAGCTGCAAAAATCCCTCTGCACAGAAAACTTCTCAAAGGATTCTTTAGACCTAGACAAGCAACTATATTCCTATTTCTTAGGCCTCCGCCACAGGTCAGCTTTAGGTTCTTTAGGCCTTTGCCACAGGCCAGCTTATATTCTGTAGGCCTGGATAAGCAGCTAAAATACGAAAACCCTTACCATGTTACACCGACATCCTCACCAGACATAGCCTGGGAGGCAAGGACCCTCCACAGCTACATCCATTACAGACAAAGACCTGGGAGGGAAGGGCTGGATCCTGCTACACAGACATCATCACCAGGCAGAGCCTGTGAGGCAAGGACCCTTAACAACTCCATTGCTCCTGGCAAGGGCATGGAAAAGAAGGACTGGGACCTGCTACAAAGACATCCTAACCAGGGGATGCCTGGGAGGCAAGGACCATTCTATAAGGCTACCCTAAATATTTATCCTCTTCCTCAGTGGAATAAACCCTGCAGTGATTGGCCAAGGCAGAATACATATATTTATATCCCAATACATTGTAACGTCTCACTGTAACTACTGTAAAACACTCAACAGCAGCGGGCACAAGCAACCAATGCCCTAGACTTAGGAGAAACTGAGCAAACATATAAATAGTAATTCTATAGCTTGTTAATTATATCGTTTTTCTATGGCTCTAACAATAATGCACCTGCAGAAAGATGTTAAAAAAATAAATTGTGTATGGCTGCACTCCTCCTGATAAGTTTACCTAGACAACACTGGCAGCCGCAGTACAGGTAAGTTGAGTCTCTAATATTTCCTACTTTATGTAAAAATTTAAAATAAAAGTTTTGGATGGAGTTCTGCTATAGCACAGTAGCAGATGGTCAAATTTCCATGCAAGTATTGGTAATATTACACACATTTGTGAATGCTATGTTTAGCTTTTTTTCACTAGTCATTTGACTCCTATGCTAAATGATTTTCAGCATAGTAGGATACTAGAATGCTGTAATTTTATAGGTAAAGGGAAAAGAAAAGAAAAACAATAAAGTACCGATCTGATCTGGCCATAAAAACCCTATTACCTGCACATTCTATAGCAGAATAACATTATGCATTCTTGCATAAAAACACAAGAAATCATAACCCACTGCATCCTGTTCATGTTGAGAGTTAAATTCCAGTTGTTGCAAAATGTGTTCGACTGTAATGATGAATTAAGCTGCACTAAAAAAGACATAAAACACTTTAAAAAAATGCATGTTAACGCACATGCAAAAATATGCATGTTTACTGCTTGCTGAAAATGCTTAGGCTTACATTAAATGGTTTAACCTGAGGCAATGTTCCAAATTTCTTTATCCAGCTGTATACATTTTTGGCACACTGTCATCTGCCGTGTCTTGTACAAATCTCCTTTTAATATAGAGGAACGGAAAGGTCTGCAGGCAGCTGCAGATGGTTGTCACAGTTGACAGAGAAAAGCAGGCTTGAACAGCTTAGATTTTGCCACCCTTGTTAACACAACATGCTCAAAAAAACCAATTTGCACACATCTTTGTAATCAATTGTTGTTGGATAGGCCTTTTTGATTTCTATATACTATGGCTGCCCTATGCTTCTAAAAAGAAACAACCTCTGCTGTGCTCTCACTTTAGAAATCCCATAGTGCTCTGGAAATCCCTTGTCATTTAGGCATCCTGTATTCCTTTTTTTGCTTAATTGTAAAAAAAGATTATATGTGTGTGTGTGTGTGTGTGTGTGTGTGTGTGTGTGTGTGTGTGTGTGTGCGCGTGTGTGTTTTATACAGAGTATTTATCATTTCCCTTTAATAATGATATAAAAGTGGTAGGTAATGTATGGAGGTATTGGGGTTTTTTCAACAATCAGATTTTTTTAAATTCCTTACAGCTAGACTAGATGACAGCTGGAGTTGTGTTTCTATGAGTTACCCTCTAAACTCCAATTTCAGCCAAAAATATTTTGAACAAAGCGGGGATGGCATAGAACCCCTTAATGTTTTTATTAAAGTTTGGAAAGTTTTCCTCTTATTTTCCGTTGGGGCAAGAAATAATGTGAGATCTCTCTAGTGAAGACACACAGAGACTACACAAGATTACACAAAACACCAAATTCTAGCTCTCATTCTTGTTAAATTTCAAGTTAGAATTATTTTCTTGGAGTTAAGAATTTGTTAAAATAAACATTACATTTTTATTTTAAAAAACAGGAGGGACACTAACGTCTTCCTAGGTAGTTTGCTGGTTGTAATGTCATGCAGGGCCATTTCTTAACCCCTTTTTACATAATTAGAAACCCCACGTTTTAGTAAATTGTGTTATTTTCAATGAAAAAATATGCATTTTGAACCATTGATTTAATAAAATATATAACATCTCTTTTCCGCAATTTAGAAAGTAATATTACAACGAAACCTGTAATAGATTCTTGCTAACTTCTTGTTCTTCAAACATCTCTCCTGGGAATAACTACATGTAACACCAAAGGCAGTTAAATACTGCTAATAGTATGGTACCTGTTATATTGTTTAACCCTGTTTATAATACTTAATAACAGGTGCTATCTGAAATCTAGCAGTTTAGGAAAATTGGAAATAAAATACAAATTGCTAAAGCCATTTCAGTAAACTGCCCAAGCAGTATACAAATCAAAATTAGATATGAATGGTAAACTTGTTTTAGCTTCTTCATTTCTAAAATGTATTTTTATTACATTACCATTAATATTGCAATCATTATTATTTACATATTTAGCTTCAAAAAGATCCTTATCCTTTTCAACTTTTCCCTGCAGTGTCTGAGAAGGAAGTAATGTTTTTATTCAGAGGAAAAAAATATTAATGCTAAAAACTGATTTAACAAACATAAACATGGTGAGAGGAGGTTGAAATGGAAGTGCTCATAGTCCCACGCACTGTGTTAGTGCAAGCATAAACAGTGTAGATGGACATGGCTATTGAGAAAAAACACATGTCCTGCTGGGTCTATGAACACCAACAATCATTCTTTGCCTGTGTTTTATTTGCATTACATTTGGTAAAGGATTAAACAATTTTATTCCTTAAGGCTAAATCTGGCCAATTTTTAACCCCTTTTTCCAGTTTTGGATAGAGTCGGGGGAAAGTTAACATTTCTATCAAGTTTTCATTTCTGTCTGTGATTGGGGAGATTTTTCTTCTTGTCCCTAAGAAACCCATACAAGAAATGGGGGGTGGGCTGTCAGTGAGACAGAAATGCACAGACAGCAATAGAAAAATTGTTCCCACTCTACTCATATGTATTTTTCTTTATGTCTGCGCCCTCATTGGAGAGGTTTCCAATCACATTCTATCATGACAGGAAGCGATGAGAAAATAACCACAATAGGGACAACAATTGGAATAAAGACCTGACACTTCCCTTTAGGCAAGGGATGAGCTCACGGGCCTATGTAGGTAGGCGTTTGTTCACTTTCAGCAGGTTATCCATTCCAATAAAAGTCTAAGGGAATGCAAAAACAGCTTGAAGCAAGTCAATTGCAAGTCAAAGGGGGGTCAACTGCAGGCAAAAATGCAGCTGTCAGTGAATTCTGCATGACCTTAAAAGCATCTCAAACTGATGTCAGACTAATGCAACCATCAACACAGGTCCTTAAAATTTCCGTTATCTGTGATACTGACTATAGTTTCACTGAGATATCTAAGGGGTTTGGAGATAAGGAAATACTGGTACCACTATCTGCAACTCAATCTGAGTGAAAGTAGAAGACCTACAACCTGAATATGTTTGCTATCATCCTTCGCACAATTTAGCAGCATTGAAGTGACCATTCTGATATCACTTCTAGTACAGAAAATGGTCTTGTTGACTAATGCACCAAATATAGATCTCCTTTAGAACACTCATTACCAGGCAGCTGCCAAACACAGTGCTCTTTTATAAAGTTTCAAGTCTCCTGTTCTTAGCATTTGCTTGTCCCCAATTCTTCCATATGCCTCAGCAGACTTAGGATTAACAGCCACAAAGAATTATAATGTGTGAAATTTGTGTGAAAGTTTTAGTGGTCTTTAACTGAAACAGTTCATTGAACTCAACACAACAAGTACTGCTAGCAAAGATGAGGATCATAATTGCTACCACTAACTCTGTAGGGTTCATTTACCCCAATGGGCAGTATTGTCATAGCACGGTTTGTTCAATAGTGTGCAAGGATGAATGTAAAGAGAACATTAAAGGTGATTTTAAGTAATAGAAAAAAAACAAAAGGAAATTATATTTTACTAACAACCTGCATTGTAATAGTTTTACCTCCGCTCAGACTGTGTGATTGAATATGACAACACAGTGCAATAAGTACCAGAGTCTAGTGCACACTGTAATGTAAAAGACCTGGTCAGACACGCCCTCACTCTTAACCCGGGTACACACAGAACAAATTACAACCAGTTAAGCAGAAAACAGCCAAAATGCACTCCATTGGTGACCCTATTCCTTTAGCAGAAGTTGATATTTAGATATGGCTGCTGGCCACTGTAAGAATACAATAGAAGCAGTGGGGGATTTATCTATCCATACTGTTTAGTGTTGATGTAGGAATCTGTTATATTTTCTTTGTTCAGCCCATAGGTCGAACTAAGAAGATAAGAAGGTATACGTGTATAACCCAACTTTATTCAGCACTACAAGTTTGGTCTGTGTAAGACAGAATAAATGGTCACCAGCACTCCAAGATTTATTCAAATCGAAACCCTTTTATTTATTCTAACACGTCATATCACCACGCATGGCAATGTTTCAGAACCTTTCCTGTCCTTTCACCAGGCAAACAAAAGTGACCGGACAGATTCCGAAACCTTGCCACGCATGGTGATATGACCTGCTAGAATAAATGAAAGGATTTTGTTTAATGAAAACTTGGTGTGCTGGTGACCAATTATTCTGTTTTGCAAGCATTTGGCGGCGCCACCAGTGGCCACTTCAGCACCCCCCCTCCCCCCCAACAATATATGGGGCTTCCCGGTCAGGAGTGTGGTGGGACTCTCTATTTGACTGGTCTGTGTAACGACACAGGTGATGAGGGGTATGGCTGTTACTCTGCTTTGCCAGCATAAAGTACTGGTGTGTGAGAGCATTTACCACTGAGAGTCAAAGGTTTTTAAAGGCATTTTCAACGAAAAGCAGTTAAACTAATAAACATGATGGGATAAGGGACTATAAAGAGATAAAAAGGTGTGAGATTTGGACAACTGCACAACTAAAATGGATACTAGTTCTGAACTGGCCACATTGGGAACAAGCACCAGTCCATTTTCAAAATCCACTCCGCAACTGCTGGGGTTTCGAGAAATGTCAGACTGTTTTGTATTAAAAGGAAAATAGATTTAAAAAATGTTAAAACAAATCTGCAGCAACTTATCTGTCATATAGAATTGACATGCAGAATGCAGATATGCAGAAATTTTTGGCTATGGTTTAAGTACTATTATTGTGAGAGTTCTCTGTGCTTCTATTAATAAAAGTTATGGTGCTCCAGTTCCACCTAACTTTCAACTAATTAAGGTTGCTTTTGCTGCAGTTGGTTTCCAAAATGTGTTTTCAGCTTCTTGACACAGCCATTAAGCTAGAAGCGAAGTGCCCTAACTCTACCCTCAATTACATTTTACAAAACACTTGACCTGCATTTTCTTTTGGGATATAGTTTTGTACATTGTATAAAAAGTAGCTCAATCTGTATATGAAGCTCAAGGTTTTTCAAAGTATATATTTAGAATGACAAGAAATCAACAGACCAGTTTCTGAAGACTGTGTGGAACTATCAGTCTTAGAAAACTAAGGAGGCTGGAGGTAGGAATCCTACAAGGCAGGAAGGCATTAGGAGAAGCAAGCTACCATTTACTTCATTATCTAAGCATGGAGGCATGAAATAATGAGAATTTCACATTCTGCAACATGTAGAGTACACACAGTTTTTTTTCTCAAATGGATATTTATTGAGTTTAACAGAGAAAACAGTCACAGAGATGTTACAATATGAACAGATACCTGTGGCAATCAGGTCAAGCACATTCAACACATGGTGCATGAAACATATCACAGTAGTAGAGGTACACAACTTTAGTCCTTAGGGCGAGGTTACAATGTAGTACCTATCAGCCATAGTATACAATCTACAAAGCTACTGTGAAAGGCGAACCATGAAGGACCCCAGCCTATGGGGTTCTCGTCGTAACACATTAGGACCTTATACTGAGTGGTGTAGGGTGGTTGAAATGTGGCTCACCTTTACCTAGTGCAGTAGCAGTCAGAGAAATCAGGATCTTCGTAAGGTAGAGTGGTGATAATAGCAACAATAAAACAAACAACACATGGGGGGCATAGGGGAACAAAACTTGATACAAGGGGCACAGGGGAAGGAGAAAAGAAAAGGAGAAGAAGAGGGTTCTTATGATTTGGTGGAGGAGGCACTCAACGGTAAGGCTATGAGGAGGGCATCAAATGTGACATAGACGCCGGGAAACAGTTGAGTTAAAGAATTTATCGATCCACGTGGACCAGATAGCTTCGAATTTGTGCAAACAGTTCTCTAGTTGTGCCGTGCGTTTTTCCTGGGCCATGATCCAATGGATATGTGTAATCACATGCAAGATATTAAGAGACTTTGTGAGCCAGTGTAGTGTGATCTCTCTCTTAGCAGAAGAGAGGATGTGGAGTCAGAGTCTAAAGTCCTTATTAGAGAGATCTTCTGGTTTACAGTTGAGTAGGGCAAAAACCGGATCTTTAGTCAGCGTCTTGTAGACCACCGAGTCCATGAGGGCGAAAACTTCATCCCAGAAGCCTGAGACTATAGGACATTGCCACCATGTGTGTATAAATGTACCTGGATTAGGGCATCCTCGGAAACAGTTAGGTGAGCATTGAGAGTTGTAAGTGGCCACTCTGGTTGGCACTAGGTACCAATGCATGAGGACCTTGTAGTTTATCTCCAACATACTTGCACAACGCGAACTGGATTTGGTGTTTTGCCAAGACTGTTGCCAGAATTCATCACCCATGACATTTACCAGGTCAATATCCATTTAGCCACATAGGATGGGGGAGGGTCACCCGGAAGAGATAGCAGGGATGTATAAAGAAGGGAGATAAGTCCCGGGCCATGGGGGTTATCACGATGTACTCGTTCGAATGGTGAGTGTGTAGTGGCTCTGTCCTGATTGTTGACGTATTTTGTAATAAAGTGTTCTGGAGGTAGCGAAAGATTTCTTTGTTGGGCAATTGGTAATGTTCCTGTAAGTATGGGAATTATTAATTCCTGAGGTGGATTGTAGTTGCCAAACAGAGGTGAGATTGCGTGATGACCACTCATTGAAGCTAGAGGGGCTGTGGAGCGCTGGGGGGAAGGAGGGGTTACCCAGTATGGACATGAGGGGTTTATGTGGGGAGATTAGGCCATATGGTGTTTTTACCGTATCCCTGATTTTAAGGGAATGGGAAGTGATGGGATTAGAAATAAGGGGTCGGTGTCTGGGGGGTAGCCAAAGAAGGTTGGCTACAGTCGTTGGACTTGTCATTGCATCTTCTAGAGCCACCCAAGCTGGAGACTCATAGTTTGCGTGACATTTAGAAAGTTGGCATATTTGCGCTGCTTGGTAGTATTTGGATAAATTCGGAACTGCTAGTCTCCCCTGGGATTTTGTAAGATAGAGCGTACGCCGAGGGATTCTGGGTCGACGAGCCCCCCAAATGAAGGAGAAAATGCATGACTAAAGTCTGTGCAGTATAGGGGCCGGGACACACACCGGTAGGACCCTAAAGAGATAAAGGATTTTTGGCAAAAGGGTCATCTTGACGGCGGCTATCCTACCCAACCAGGAGAGGCGGCAGTTCGCCCAGGTTCTCAACATTTGTGATAGTTTAGTCACCATATCTGGGTAGTTTGCTTTGTATAAAGACTGATAGGATGGAGTTAGTTTGATTCCCAGGTAGGGGAGGTGGGAAGGCACCAGCAGTAGTTATAGCATTGTTGTAGGGATGTCACTAGATTGGGGGGTAGGGATAAGTTCAGGGCTAAAGATTTAGAACCGTTGGTGTGGAGACCCAAGATAGAGGAGAAGTCTGTGAGAAGTTTTGTAAGGTTGGGTAGAGAAACTAAGGGGCTGGTTACAAAGATTAAAGCATCATCTGCTAACATACAGATTGCCTGCATGAGGGATTCCAGAAATTCCAGAGATTCCAGAAATGTTTGGGGAGGTGCGGAGTTTCTGAGCTAATGGTTCCAAGATCAAGGCAAATAATAGAGGTGATAAAGGACAGCCTTGTCTAGTGCCCCTTGAAATCTGAAGTGTTTGGGAGCAATGTCCTGAGTACTTTATGTGGGCTGTAGGGTTTTTGTATATGGAGGATATCCAGTTGCGAAAGTAGGGGCCAAAACCCCACTGTCGCAATGTATAAAATAGGTAGGGCCATGAGACTGAATCGAATGCCTGTCTAATGAGAGGAGCATAGCAGGGATTTGTTTGGTCTTTGCTATGTGGGTGAGGAGAGTTACTCTACGGATGTTATCACTAGCTTGCCTGGTGGGGATAAAACCTACTTGGTCATTACTGACCAATTGACCTATCACCTGGTTCATTCTATTGCCAAGTACTTTGGCCAGTAATTTAACATCACATTAATGAGGGAAATTAGCCTGAAGTTCGAGGGATTGGAATGGTCAGAGGCAGGTTTGGGGATCATGCAGATTGAGGCGGTAAGTGAATCTTGGCCAAGGGAAATCCCACTGCGGAATGGAGTTGAAGGATCTGGTTAGGGAAGGGATTAGGAGATCCTTAAAGTCAGCGTAATAGGCCACAGTGAAGCTACCCGGGCCTGGTCTTTTACCCCTGGAAAGTGAAGAAATTGCCAGAGCATAAAGCCCTTATACATGCTTGTATGATGTTTTCAGTGCTATTTAAAGTTTTAGGCTTATCATTGCACACCGGTCAACTCAGGCCCCATATCCTATAAATCCTCCCCTTGTTTAGACACAAGTTTCTAGGCCAAGTCTACACTGTTTGAAAGCACCAACATATTAGTAAAGTTATCAAATGAAGTCCTACTCCTCCTCAGAGGTTGGATGGTGTTTCTTAGTGCTAGCAAATATATATTTAAAATAGTGAAATGACCAGTGTAACCAGTCAAATTACAGATTTCATATTCTAAATTTCACCACAACATTAACAGATGGAATGTGCTTGCTATTGGCAACACTTTTCTGTTCTCAACATTTTAAAATCTTTATAAACCAAGGTAAAGAACAATCCTGTTTGTCTTATCATCATCCCCATAACAAATGGTAAAGTGAACTTGATAAATACGGCTAAACACACAATTGAAATAAATAAATGGGAGCTGTTTTACCTGCCAAAGACTTTTATTTCTGTCCACTCAGTTATGAGATTTATACAGGCATGTCAGAAAGAAAAGCCAGCATTGTGACCACACATTTTTCTACTGCAGTTAAGGACCAACACATGAGGACAACTACACATAAAGTCTCATCTTGTCTACAAGTCTCTTGTCAGCATTGTGCACTGAGGATGGCTTATTGAACCCAAGTATTGCTTCTTACTCTTCTAGCCTTAGTGCTGCTGTGCAGTGGATTACAAGAGGCTATACTCAAGTAAAGTTCAGGTATTTAATTTAGCTACATTTAAAAATTCTCATCAATGAGTTTTAATAAATATATAACTGTATTTATTAGGGTGTTTTATATCTGCATGGAGTTCAGCTTTAAACTACAAACCATGTGGATATCATTAGGGTAAAAGCAAAGGTGACCAGAAATGTTTCCCTGCCACCCAAAAAAAACAGATATATTTATTGTGCATACAGACCACTGGAGCTTTTTTTCAATTGTGTAAGACCTTAAAGGGTATCTCATGGTCTGGCATGGTACGGTCAAAAACTAAAAATAAATATGTGCTTCTAGATTTAATTTCCATAAGTTCTATCCCAATTTTAATATTGGGGATGTCCATAGGATGCACTTCCCCAATGCACTGACACAGTTTCACTCAGCCCTGTGAATATGTACTTCCTTATGTTTCACTTTAACTAAACCTGGCATTTGAACTACAACTCAACTTTTGGACTTCCCAAAAAGTAACATCATCAGTGCGTGCTAGAAACAATGCATAATGGGATATGTAGTCTTAAGTCTCGAAACTGCATCACATCAAGCAGTAGGGAATGAGACACAAAGCACACTGGGAATCCAGGAAGTTGTGGAATGTGATGAGCAGATGAAAGGCAGCACTTACTGCATAAAAGGGATTTTTCAAGTAAGCTTTGATTGCATTATCAAAAACACTGTATACTGTAGTGTATGCTGGGACTTTACAACTCCTATAAATGTGCATACAGTATAATATGTACTTAGAGGCTTATGCATTCATAAACTATTGTTAATCAGTAAACTGTAATATAAACATAATTGACAGAAGAAAGAAAAGTCAGTATTACGGTCTGTGAGCATAGTTAATGATATACAGGTGAAGTATCTTTCAGAAAGATTTTAGGTAATTATATAAAGAAAAAAAAAATCCAGTGAATCAGATTATGGTGTACTTTTAAATGTTAATTAAGTAAAAAAAGAAAACATATTTAGCAAAAAATAAATAAAAAAATGCATAATTCACGTAATCCATACATATGCAAACATAAATAACAGGCACACAAGCACAAAGATGAAAGAGAAATCCACATGGAATAGTAAAAAAAATCAAACAAAATCAAAGCAAAGCAAACCAAAAAAGGAACAAATATTTTAAAACAGCCCTACAGTCTGACAACATTCAAATATTGTAAAGCTACCGTATATACTCGAGTATAAGCCGAGATTTTCAGCCCATTTTTTTGGGTGAAAAGTGCCAGGCTGTACCCTCGGCTTATATTCGGGTCAATACTTTTTCCCATTTTTTTTTGGTAAAATTAGGTACCTCAGCTTATATTCGGGACGGCTTATACTCGAGTATATACGGTAATCAGTTGTGAATGGTACAGCATGGTAACTAGGTATTGTCACACGGGCTAATTGGGATTCTAATTGGGATTTACTGTATATTATAATGGTATATTTTTTGCTGGCAGCATTTTTTGTTTGCGACCATCGTACACTCCTGCATAAAGAGCTGCGTTGTAGGAAGGAGAAAGGATTTGTCTGCTTTCTCCATACTCTGAATGTAAAGCAATTTTTAAGTGAGCCTGGCAGTGGTGGCAGAGAAATGTGTTGTACAAAATATGTATTTATCATCTATTTCATTTAGGAAAACTGTGCAAGCTTAGCAACTAAAACTTTCTGTAGCGTATCTGTATTTACAGCAAAAGTCCATATATCCCATCATTCTCCTGACCGGAGAATGCCCAATGTATCAGGGCGGGGGCAGCAGCAACAACGGATGCCTCCGTCAAAACGTACAAAAAAATAATAAAGTCACCGGCACTCCAAATGATCAAGTCAATAAGTTTACTGACCCAATTGATAACACCGCTAGCAACGTTTCGGGACCATGCAGCCCCTTACTCAGGCAAACAGAGAAAGGAAGGGGCCGCATGGTCCCGAAACGTTGCTAGAGGTGTTATCACTTGGGTCAATAAACTTATTGACTTGATCATTTGGAGTGCCGGTGACTTTATTATTTTTTTGTATTTACAGCGAAACCACAAGGAATGCAATATCTTAGATTGTAAGCTCTCACGGGCAGGGCCCTCCTTACCATCTTGTCTTGAATTGTATTGTAATTGTAATGCCGGCTCCCTGCATTCAGGGGCGGGAGGTGCATTGAAGTTAATGGTACTGCAGCCATGCCCCCGCCTGCAGTGCGATTGCCCGCACCCAAACATGTGGCACATTAGTGCCTGTGTTCCAGTCCAGTGTGATCTGCAAAAATGTTGCGTGCACTATTTTTGCAGATCACACTGGACCAGATGTGCCACACGTTTGGGTGCGGGCAATCACACTGCGGGCGGGGGGCGTGGCTGCGGTGCAATTGACTTCAATGCACCGCCACGTCCACCTCACGCCTCTAAACGCAGGGAGCCGGCCGGGTTGCATTTCAGTGGGTTACAGAGGCCGAAAACTCTGGAACGCACTTTTTGGGGTGTGAACCGGCCCTAAACCTCTTTGACTATAATGCACACACTCCGGAGATCATACAAAGCCTATAGTTAATTAGTGCTACAGACATTTCTAGAGAAGAGAGAGACAAAGTATGAAACAGAACAATGTGTCAGAAGTGATGACACTTTTTTCATAAACCTGCAGAAGGCTACTATAAAACACCATACACCTATAAAACAGCAAATAACCCTGCACTGGAAACAATGGGCAGTCATTTGTTCTAACGATACTATGGGGTTAATTTACTAAAGGCAAACAGGCTGTTCACTTTGCAGGGGAAGTTTCCTCTTAGTTTAGTAAATGAGGTGAAGCTCTGCTGACTTCCATTGCCCAATCATGTGGTTTACTACTGCTTTAAAGGTTATATTGCAGTTTACTGACTGGGTTTAAATAACAAGAAGCATAAGTATTTTAACATTAAACTATCTGTATGCAATCAAGGCGGGATTTACTCTCTCTGCTGCCCCAAGGCCGGGGTTCCTCCATGCTTCCCCCTTCCCACCAAACCCCCCCCAATGGAGAATGGCAACCAGATGGTGGGGCGGCAGGGCTGGTTTTAATTTTTTTTATCCTTTCTTTTTTTTACTTTTTTATCACTTTTTTTATTTATTTTTTTACTGCTTAAAATTTGTATTTATCCTTTTAATATATTTTTAAATATTTTTTTTCGTTTTTTATCACTTTTGTATTTCCTTTACTTTTTCTTTTCATTATTATTTCTTATTGTTTTTTCCCTTTTTTTTCTTTTTTCTTTACTTTTTATCATTTTTTTCACTTAACTTTATTCCCATCACACAGGAGCTAACAATCCCCTGTGTGATAGCATTTGTAGCTGACAGGTTCTTTATTGAGCTTGTTGCTTCCAATACAGGAGTTCTAGCACAGCACTGTGCTGGCTATCCTGTGACAGCTGAGATGGGAAGGCTGAGAGTGCAGCGTTCTTGTCTTAGTGTTCATACTGAGCAGACCAGAGAACGTACATTCTCCACTCTGCTTCCCGATCTCCATGCTGAACTACTTTGCTGTGGTCCCCGGTCCCTCCAAAGAGCGGGGGACCCCAAAAACCAAAGCAAGGTGGCCAGCTGGGAGAGGGGAAGCTGGTGCGGGCAAGGCTAATTGCAGAAGAAAACTACCCACCCGGCGCCCGGAACTGCATGTCCCAGGCTTCGGACAATAGGAATTCCACACCCCTGGGACCAGTATCAGCTGTGCCACTCCTCTACTCCCTGCCTTGTGGGGAATCTGGCCCTGTATACAATAGTAGAGTCTTACATTGAGGTAGCCAACAATGAATGCAAAAAGTGTGTAGTTTAAGTAATATATTTTCTTGATTAATGACAGTTATAAAAAATGCAAGCTATGGGGCTTTTTAAATCCCTTCGTCAAGCTTTACACAATTGTAAAATGCCTGAAAATTTGATCTAAGGGGTCCCAAAAGCTTGAATCTTTAATAGCTTGAGCAGGCCAATAAAACGTATCATTTAAACTACCAACTTACTTAAATCAACAGCAGTGCATAAAATACATGCATACATAACATATTGAAGGGAACTGAAGACATAACCCACACACACAATTGTATTGTAAGATCACAGCACACTCCTGCAGGAGGCTGTACTGAATGACAAGCCCTATGTGGCACTATGAAGAAGAGGTGAAGGCAATCGTATTAAGTTAATTGAAAAAAATAACACCACAGTTTACAGTAAAACATAGTTAGACAGAAGATGATTATATGTGATTATATTTTTATCCATAGAGGTATCATTTGCATTTTTCTTGACAGGTAGTATTTTTTCCACTCAGGGTTTTCTTCTTACAAGGGAAGATTTATCTTTTAAGCCAAGATAATTAGCCTTGACCAAACTAACAGCTTAAATACACATGTCAAAATACCCTGCCTGTCCCAAACATAGCTCTATTAGCACAGGTGGAATTCCAGCCTTCATTACCAAATTCCTGAAAAATGAATGGATTACTGAAGTAGCACGTTTGAGAATATGGGAGATTAAGTGCAGGAAATGAACAGCTTAATTGTCTGTCTCGCCAATATGACAATTCCAGCTTTTATGCATTTTTTTACACTTCAACAGTTGATAGTTTTCTCTTCAGATGGACCTTTCTTTAATGATGGAGCCAATGAAACAACTCAGAAAGACAAATAATTCATTCAAATTGGGAAAAAGGGTTTGCTTAGAAAATATTGCAAGGATTAGAGATTGAGAATGGGAGACTTTATGGCCATGGGTTTGGGTTTAGAGGTATAAATGGGTTGTCCATGCCCTGGTCTTTGTAATGTGTACCTCAAAATTCTGACCACATCCAGTTTTAACCATTCTACATCCATTTTCATAACTCTACTGCCTTTGGGGGTTTAGAATGCCCCGTTTCCTAAGGCACTGCAAAATCTTTGAATATAAGATACATTTCAAGTCTTCAACTCTTGCCATTTTTTTTCTAAGCTTGCTAAAGAATCTTTAGCATCTAACACTTCTGGGAATGTCAGATGCCAGCTCTGACATTAATCCACCGAACACTAAGTCAAAACAGGACACAGTAGTATAGTAGGGACTAGCAGGAAGAACAGGAAGAACCAAACACCCAATAAAAGTTATTTTCTTTGCAATGAACACAATTTTAGTGTTTGGGGAAAAAAAGCCATATTATGTAAAAAAAAAAATGTATATA
>NW_017306419.1:994695-1046497 GCF_000935625.1 Nanorana parkeri
TATATATATACAGATATAGATATATAATTATATATATATATATATATATAGAGAGAGAGAGAGAGAGAGAGAGAGAGAGAGAGAGAGAGAGATACATATACATACATATACACATTTTCTTTTGGATAAACTTAGAATAGAGTGGGGAATGATAAGAGCCTCTGCCAGGTTTTTACTGCTGTCTGGAGCTTTGTTAGAGGACCCCATTTAACAGCCCTATTTTTATTGCTATTCAGAATAGCCACAAAAACCTGACACAAGCGCCAATTCTAAAACTAGATCCTAAAACTAGGCAAATCGTTTGTTTTTTTCTTGACTATATAGTGAATCTAAACCCAAGTGCTTAAACCAAATATTTTGTTGTGCATGTTCCCGTAATTTTAAAAAGTTTAATGCATTTTGTTTATTTGATGCTTGTCATTAGATCATAGCGGATCCCACCAACAAGGTGTATTTCTTTCCAAGGGTGACAACACTTAATTCTACTGTCGCATCCTCAGTTAGATTACAAACAGTTGTGTCATCACATAGCTTACTGCCACACTCCAGCATAATCCCTGCAGTAAAACTGTGAAGTTTACACATCAACAGGAAATTCCTGCAAAGAGTCTCCTGGATCTGCACAGTGCAGGGAGAGAAAACATGAACAAACTAAAAGGAAAAACTATATTTTAACAAAAGCTATGCAATTATGCTTTTTTTACAGTGCTTTGCAAAACTATTTTTGAGAGGGTTTGGTTCAACTTTAGGTATTCCAATGCACTCACTGCTACAATGTGTTGGCTGCCTTCCTTTCCATCGGAAACACTTTCCGTATGGTTTATAGAAAACATATATGTATGTCCTCTCATTGTAAGGTTTGAAGGAGAATACTGTAAGATAATGTTGGAGAGAAATATTTCTTCCATTAACCCCTTGACCCTTTCAGTTAATGGCTTCTTGTTCTGAATGGATCAACAAACAGGACTCTATCTAAGTTCCTAAACCAGACGTAACCCTAGGAGTAAGGTCTCTGCAATTACATGAAAAAGTTTCCTAGTACTAGAGCTGTGATATCTAATACATTTAATCTAACAGCCAGTCAGTCTACGCTGTACCTCTGATGGATTTTGCTCAAATTCCTCAGTTCTGTAGCAGCCCTGGAATTGCAAGTATTGCACTATTCTCCTGGGTGCTCCAAATAAGGAAAAAGACATTATATGAGTAGCTGGAGAGTGTTTCACGTTTCATGTTCAGCAATGTAATTTAGCATTAAAATGATTTCTGTGATAAATCTGCAATGCTTGTTCCCACACAGAGCTGAACAATGGGGTCTGTAGCCCAAAGGGCCATATTTCAGTCTCAGACATAGTGCAGGTACAAAAACAGGGTCCAACAGCAATGCTATTGTAGGAAGTGTATTATCAGTTTAAATATGTGTTTGTGTTGCCTTAAAATACAAATGATTCCAATCCAGCTGTGTAACAATCTGACTGCAATAATCAGCTCTGTTCCCTGACAATGATCACAAGCTTGAATGGTTGCACTGGAAAACGTTGCCATCTCTGCATTGTACTTTCCCACAGTCCAGTGGAATTCATGGCAGATTTGTTAATAATATGGTTTTAGCAGGGTTTTAGTCAAATCAGTTTTGCAATAAATACCAGCAGGGATGGGTGACATACTTGTAGTAGCACCCCCCATCCCCAATTGGCAGGTTGTTAAGCTAGTTCCCATGCCAATGAAAGTTTCATGATGGTGTGTATGAGACCCCACATGCTATCCACAGGTTCCACATGATCTTAGGTTCTATACTTCACCGAGTCTTAGGCCTAGTGGGAAATCGCTTGCAGTACATTTGAGAGGCCTCTCCTTCACCAGCGGTTAAAGCTCTAGTCCATTGGGGATCCTGTCCCACACTGGGGGACCATAAGAATGGGGGCTCAGATGGTATGGCTAGTGCACTGAAAGAACCTTCCCAACCACTGCCACTGACGGACTCACCTTCACCAAACCACCATTCATCCCTGACTCAAACTGGCCATTCACACTCCCTATGTATTGGCTGTGCCTGTACATTTCCAAGTCAAAACACAAACAGTCTAACATTTAACTTTACATGAACATCCCCACAACACCTGACTGCTGATAGGGAAATACCCAGATGATTTCACCTCTACATGCTGTTAGCCTTCACCAAACATATCACCAAGAAACATCTTGCCTTTAAAACCTTTTGTGAATAGAATGCAATCAGACATTGCACAATTACAGTCCAAAAATATGAGAAAAAAAATGTCCAAAACATGGTAAAGGTAGTAAAACATAGCTAAACAATCTTTATATCTCTTTCCTTTTTTCTAGGTAAGGCAGGAGAGGATTGGTGGGGACACAATGCAGTGCATAGGTCTCTCCCTGAACTGCAGGTGAACTGCATTACCCAAACTACAGACCCCAGGCCTACATACTTTCCTGAATACTTACTTCTACTCTCTCTAAATTGTGCAGTTTCTCCATTACTGCTGTAAGGGCTCCCGCTAAAGGGGTATGCATCTAGAAACTCCTTCATAGTGTTGCAAAAGTGGAGCTACTTCCCAACTCTTTGCGCTCCACACCCTCCCTTAGGGGGAAGCACTAAAGGTTACTAAGACCCTGTTACATATTATGTGAAGATGATACATAGCAAGCAGCATGTAGTATTAAAGGGCTAGTGCAAACCACAGGGAAGCTTTTCCAAGTTTACTTTGCACTTATGTGATCTGTGATGTCACATGAATCATCTTTAGAAAGCATGTTTTCCATTGCTGCCAGTATACTGTATAACTGTATGTTTTATCTCTAGGCAGTAAAAGGGTAGGGGCTGGTCCAGGTTGCACTGAGGTCCTCACATATAAAACTATATCCTATGTCATTGCTCCAGCTTTAATCCAGCCTTCTTTGGCATGGTGCATTATAACATTTAGAGAAGACTTGTTACTACATTATGAACCGGTAATTACACTTGTAAGCTAAGTAATATGGTACCTTTAAAATAAGTTCTCCCTGACTGCAATTGTTGCAGGCACTGGCTAAAAATACTATGTAAAGCTTTACAGCCAGACTTACAGTCCCACATGATCCCCTTCCCAACTGTGATTCTGCATTCTTTCCATTTCAACTTCCTACCAATCTTATTGGATTTCTCAGACAGCCTGTGTAGGAGCACACTGCTCAAGTGTGTGTACAGAGCTGCTATTTTACAGTAAGCAAAAGCCTCCAAAAGCAATCCATAATAGCGCTGCCCATGGTACTGTAACAGTGCTGTACAGAATTGACAAGAGAATAAAATATAATTGCACAGTGCAGGTTTGCTTTAACATTAATCTAACCTAATACCCACTAACATTATTATTATTAATATTAAGGATTTATATAGTGCCAACAGTTTGCACAGCGCTTTACAGAATGCGGAGACAGTACAGTTACAATACAATTTCAGTTTAATAGGATTAGGAGGGCCCTGCTTGTGAGAGCTTACAATCTAGTAGGAGGGGCAAGTAATACAAAAGGTAATAATCATTTAGATTGCGTTAGTGAAAGAAGTAAAAGGGCAGCTATGTTGACGTGAGATAGGCTTCCCTGAAGAGATGAGTTTTCAAGGATTGTCTAAAGGTGGACAGCTTAGGAGATAAACAGACAGATTGGAGTAGGGAGTTCCAGAAGATGGAAAACACGCTGGAGAAGTCCTGGAGGTGAGCATGGGAGCATGGGAGGAGGGGATGAGAGAGCTAGAGAACAGAAGGTCTTGAGAGGAGCAGAGAGGACAGTTTGGGTGATATTTTGAGATGAAGGTGGAGATGTAGTCGGGGGGCAGAGTTGTGGATGGCTTTGTATGCTGTTGTTAGTATTTTGAAATTTTTTTGTTGGGCAATTAGGAGCCAGTGGAGGGATTGAATGGGTGGTAAGGTGAATGAGTCTGGCAGCAGCATTCATGATAGATTGAAGGGGGATAGCCCGTTTGGTGGTAGGCCAACAAGGAGGAAGCAACAGCAGTTGAGACAAGAGATTACAACGGAGTGAATTAGAAGCTTTGCAGTTTCGTTTGTTAAAAAGTGGCAGATTTTAGAAACGTTACGGTTTACATATTTGGTTTCAGAAATTATTGCTAATTCAGTAAGTTAACAGTGTGTATAGTTGGTGAAAAATAATTCTATACAGTTAGAGGTTTGTTTTCAAACTATGTCGGTGGAAGGAAGTTTTTTACTGTATTGATAACCTGTGTATAGATCAATGTACAAAATACAACCAACTTTAGCAATAAATTAGCAATTTTCCTGCATTATCACAACTGCACTTCACTGCTGAAAGGTAAAATCTGATTGGTTGCTATGGGTCGCTATACTTTCTACCTTGTTTTTTTTTTAAGCTACATAGTTACATAGTATTTGAGGTTGAATAAAGACATTAGTCCATCAAGTCCAACCTATTAGGATGTCATTCTAGGAGTACCTAGTCCATATCTCTAAGCTGCATTATGAAATCAGTTAAAATGTGCTGAAGAATGTTTGGTGTGAGGGAGTGAATGTTTCAATGAACATCTATAATGAACTAGTAGCAAAACATGCATTAGCCCCATCCTCCCATGATGCCATTACAATAACCAGCACATCTTTCTAGTCTATATGCAGCACTATGAAAAAATAAAATATAAATGAATCAATAAAGTTACATATGTGAATGCATAAGTTACATAAATAAACATGTGTAAACAGAAATGTTTCCATGAAGAACAAAAAAAAAAGAGAGAATATTTTAGAACAATCACACACAATGTCTTCTAATGTTCCATTCTGTATTAAAACCTCCTGTGGATATATACATATGCATTATACATGAAATAATTCCTCTCCCCATGCAGTTTCCTTGTGTTTCAGCTAAACATCCAGATATGAAATAGGTCACTTTTAATGTAATCTGAACAAAAAAAGAAAGTAAAATAAAACCACATTCAGTAATTCCATAAGACATTATTTGTAGGTGGCTTTCATAATATAGTAAAGGTGACATTTGGGAGCCCATTGAGATTCTGGTGAATTGTGATAAAATCCAGTTTACCCATATTACCACAACAAACAGCAATGTGTATTACCGCAGTCCTCATTTTGAGGTGCCATTTATGTCGAATGGCTCATCAATGCACTAATGCAGTTACGGCAACTAAAGTGCATCAAAAGATACATGCTGTGGTTTAGGGAGTGTTGCTTTGTAACAAAGGGGTGTGTACGTTTTTTGGCTGCATTGTGAAATGTTGGCAGCCCATTTGAATGTTAATTTGTAACATAACACATATTACTGCATGTGCAGTGATGCATCGCTAGGCAGCACAAAAGTGTAAATCCAAAATCAAACATGAGAGTGACCTATCTAAATGATAGACAGCTTAACTGGCCAATAGGGACATGTAAAGCCAGCAAAAAAAAAAAGGCAAGCTCTCTACACTACCCAGAAATTAACATGTTTATACACAGATTTGTAGGTTCTCTTCTGGTAGAAGACAAATGCATTTATCAAGCTCAGTGTTAATAATGCTGGGCTCTATTGGAATGTACAGCAGGTGTTGCTGAGCATTTTCCTTGTAGGGGCTCTGAAGGGTTGCAGGATTTCTCATCATGTGTATGGAATCACCCCCCTGCCCCCTTTAATTTCACCATTAGCTGCTTCTCCTGCATCTATCTGGCCACCTTCTGTATATTTCCATACTTCAACATCACCAATAGTATGTACAGTGTAACACAGACTTCCTTCTTTTATCAGGTATAACACACTATTGATACAATTAGCGGGGCATTGCTAAAATGTAAAAAAAGTTTTAAAAAAGTTTAGCAGATATCCGGTGAATGTTTGCAGCATTGGCTCCAGGGATTTGCAGTCCAACTGTATGCCCCATAGAGACATAGAAACTAACATGATACTATTTATCATTGAAAACTCATCTCTTCAGAGAGGCCTATTTCACCTCGATTTAACAGTACTTTCAGTTCTAAGACGAATTAATCCCATGAAAAAGTTATTACCTTTTGTATCCCCTGCCCCTCCTACTAGATTGTAAGCTCTCAGGAGCAGGGCCCTCCTACATCCTGTACTGAAATTGTATTGTCTCCCTCTTTTGTAAAGCGCTGCACAAACTGTTGGCACTATATAAATCCCGTATAATAATGATTATATAATAATATGCTTCCAATTATACAAGATGTGCTTTCTGAAAAAGAAGCAGAACTTGAATGTCTAAAGAACAGTTACAAAGGCACCTATTCTATAAAGCAGGAGTGCCCATTAGGTTGATCGCAAAGTGATCACTGGTAGCTCACGATGTCCTTTCATCTCGCCGTGGGGGTTCTACTCTGGATCCCCACTGCCCTACCCCATCTGTATGCAGCGGGGAAGCGCTGTAGCCGAAGGCAAGGGGGGGCGGAGGAGGGAGCCGCTATCACAGCAACATGGCGGAACAGTGAGGAGAGAGAGAGCCGCACGGTCATGGGCTCCGCAAACCCCCCTCCGGCTGCAGCGCTTCCTTTTCTTCTCCTTGGATCCCCGCTGCCTCTGCCCAGGAGAGCAGCGGGGATCCAGAGGAGAAGTTGCAGGCTGAGCTCCTCTGCGTGCGTGGCCGAGCAGCGGAGGATCGGTACATATTAGTGATATGTACCAATCATCTGAGCAGGACAAACACTGGAGTGTTCAGCTAATCACTCCAGTGTTTGTAAATAACTGGGGACACATAGTACTATGTGTCCGCAGTTATGAATGAACAGGAAGTGCTTTACATCACTTCCTGTTCATTCATGAGTTTCTCAATGGGGAATACTACTCTGTACAGAGGCTCCTCCCCATTCAGAAATTGGATGATAGTAAATAGCTTCTAAATGAATGGGAAGCCTCCGTGCTTTCCATTCATTTAGAACAGAGGCTGCAGAAAAAGAGATTGAGGACTTTGTGTCCTCAATCTCTTTTTCTATTTTAAAAGGGAAATATCAGGGGGCTGTTTAGACCCCTAATATTTCCCCAACAGTAAAAAAATTAATAAAATTAAATAAAAAATAAGAAATAATAAAAAATAAATAGAAATAGTAAGAAATAAAAAAAATCCTGGAGGCAGTGCGCTGGGTGATGACACACGCCTGTTGGGAGGGGCACCGTTTTTTTCTTGCTACGGCTATGCTCCCACTGTGCTCATGTGGCTGCCGGCCTGAATGTGTTAGATACCGCAGACGGGAAGGGGCAGGACACCTCTCCCCGCGTGCAACGTCGGCCACATTCGGCCACACGAGCACCGTGGGAGGACAGGATGCCGGCGCCTCTAGAACGCACTGGAATGCAAGCCGGACAACTCCCTGTGTTCAGGGGCGGGAGGGGGCGTGGGGTTGTATTGAAGTCAATGACACCGCAACCATGCCCCCCACTCACATTAGTGCCTGCATTCCGGTCCAGTGCGATCTGCAAAAATAGTGCTTGCAGCATTTGCAGCAATCACACTGCGGGTGAGGGGTGTGGCTGTGGTGCCATTGACTTCAATGCACCGACATGCCCCCTCTGGCCCCTGAAAACAGGTGCTTTTACGTTGGTAGATCTCATTGAGCTCGTCAATAGAAAAGTAGATCTCCAGACGAAAAATTGTGGGCGCCCCTGCTATGAAGTATACATTTTTTTTTTATATGTCCTTAAGTAGATGAAAATGTATTCATTAAAATCTCATGTAAGCTTTTACATATTAATGCAATTTTAAAAGTTATTTTACTACATACAAAAGATCAGCTGCACTGACATGTAAAAAAGCCTGAAATAAAGGCAAAAGTAATATATTGTTAAAAAAACATGGACATTTTTTAGATAAACAATGATTTAGCAAACTAAATATCACCCAGTTAGAGTTTACTTTAAAACAAAGACATCAAAATCTTCATGAACATACTTTTGAATTAACGAGGAAACAAAAATTGAAAACATGATATTTTAACACAGATGCCTGTAACAAAATTGTGATAACAGTATTGAGGTCAAAATTACTAGCATATATTTTCTAGCATTTAGGACCATCTGTTGTGCTGATGAGAATAATCCCATTCCCCTCACAGAAAAGAGGACCGTGCTTACATTGAGTATGCATCAAATTAAATTTGACCAAAAGAGGTTAAAAAGTTGTGACAGGTTCAAATACGTATGCTCATGAGGATGGCAAACAGATCATTCATCATTACTGCTGAGAGATCTGCTTGTATAGGGTCAGCCCATCTCAAACTTTTTGTTTTATTTTTGTCTTCAATCTCAGTGCTTCTGGATCCCCAAGGAGACCAGCTTAATCAACAGTGACATAAATTTAGGTCACAAAACATTCCCAAGTGCATTCTTTGTCCAAAGTAGTTCTAATAAATTATGTGATTTATAGTTCTTGAAACTGGTTAGTAGATCAATAATTTAAAACTTATTATAAGCCTCTATATTTATTTATTTATTTATGTATTTATTTATGTATAACACATCTTTGTGATATTACATTTTTCAACAAAAAGACTGCTACTCAAAAGCTCCAGATATACATTTCAATGAGATATCCCCAAGTGCATTTGTACGCTGAATATGCAGAAGAGTTCAAGTTACTTGCTTGTCTTACAAAAGACATGTTGATTAATAATAATTGTCCATTTTTGTGTTTCACACATAAAACATTAATGAACACCTGACACCTTGGCATCATCGTGGAAGCCAGCAGTGAGTGATGGCCTGGCAGCAAGAGCTATGATTCTGGAAGATGAATGACACTTCCTGCTATGAGGCTTCCCATTTCAAAATCAATAAGACCTACTGGGAGTAGATCATTGATTGAGGTGTTCTCATTAGGGGATCCATTTATCAGTTAACAAGACAAAAATAAAACAAAGACATGAGCTAAAGATCAGTAGACGATTTGTAATCTGATGTTAGCAAGAGATGTAAATTATACCTGGAGAATTGACCCAAAACTATTGTTTAATATGCCACAATGTCTGATTTCTACAGAAAACCCAAATGTTATATATATAAGTATATAATTTACAATACTTTATTTTTAAAGGCCGATTGAGTTTCTCACCATTTTTTGTTCTTTATGGTTCCCAGTTTGATTGTCTGTCTGTCAAACTAAATATCCATTTCTGTGACTTTTAAGTGTCCCAAAATGGTGTTAATAAATTCTTGTTTGTGGTATACTTTAGCTAATCTGTACATGGGGATTACTCTGGCCATTGTTTCAGATATATACATGTAGCTGCTTAAGGTTTTTCTTTTTTTTAATTCTTTAATGTAACATTTACACCTAAACGGAGATGTCAGCAAAGATGGCAGGTCAACAGTCATATAGAATAACAATATCCCAGAATATTATTATATATAATAGTGCATATATAAACAATGTGAACTTTGTAATTGTATCAGCAGACAATTTACTATGAAATTTTAACTGTTTTACAAAGTTGCTTAATGTCATACACCATATGAAATAGCCTAGTGAGTAGCCAATCCCTAAGGACGTTGAAAAGAGAGTAGAACTGAAGAAATTATCAACAATGCACAATGTTAATACCTTGGAGTCTTGTAACTTGTTAAAAAACATTTGGCTTGTGGTCTTGACCTTTATCTGGTTATGAAGCTCCTCTGTGACATCAAATATCCTTATATTTTACAATGAGTGTGAGACTGAGAAAATGGCAAGTGGCACTTCTAAGAACAAAAAGGTTCTAGATAAAATAAATATTCTAAAATATGATCCTCAGATGTGAAGAAAATAACTATTCAATGACAATCAAGAATTTTTATTATTTTTCTCAAGGATTTAAAATTCATGCCTGAATAAACATTAAAGAAATATAAATTTGTATACTTCTATGCCAAAGGCCAATGGCAAAACACTCAATAACCAATGGTTAATTTTTAATAGTAAAACCCTCAATAAACATTAAAACATATTTGTGAACTGTGGCAGGATTGTCTATAATGTATTCTAAAATTATATTATTGAGAGTATTGTGTATTATAGTTATAACACTATATTATAGTGTTTAGAAAATAATTTGTTTTCCCAAAAGTTTGTATTTTTAATACAAAATGCATTTATCAAAACATGTAAATAATCGCAATTACTGTGAATGTCAGAAAACTCTACGATACTTATATTAGAAAAAGTATATGATCTTTTTGCATACATTTTTACATATAGATGAAAAACAAAGTTAAAAATAAAATTCAATATACATTTATTATAACATAACTAGAACACATTACAAACATTGAGGGGGAACTTTATCAAAACTGAAGCAGACAAAATCTGAAGCAGCTGTGTATTATAACCAACCAGCTTCTCTCTTACATTTTCAAATCTTAACTGAACAAACTGAAGAGAGAAGCTGGTTGTTGCCCTGGGCAACTGCTCCAGATTCTGTCTGCTCCAGTTTTGATATATTCCACCAATAGTATTTCTCTCTGAATATTGTCTGCAAACATGGATATAGACTTTCAGTTCTCACTGCAGATAGATTCTCTTTTGCATGCCAGTAAATTTGAAATAGTGTTCTGCAGATCTGAATGCCAAGAGACTGTTCTTTAGTATGATCTGTGCACTGACCTTCCCTTATTTTCTAACATTTGGTCTGTTATATATGCACAATTGAAAGTGTTGTCTTTTATATATTTGATTAGTGTAAACAAATACTTGTTGAACTTGCAATATCCTATGTCCAATGATGCTGAACTGCAATTATAAGAATTGTTATCAGCCCTACCCAATTTACCTCTGTGAACAACTGAGCATTATTTAAATTGAGAAAATCAACAATGGCTTAAATGGGAATATACTTTAGATATTGTAATAGATCTGAAGTTCCTGCTCGACGTTGGATATACAGCCAAAAATACTACAAAAACACGGTTTCCCACTGAAAAAATATCTCACACATCAATAGGAACTCAGAAATCAACACTCTTAACATAGTCTCACTGTGTTCTTTTGTATGTATCCAAAACCATTTTACTTTTTATTATTATTAATAATAATAATAATAATAATAATAATAATATAATAATAACAACATAAACTAGTGGAAAACAGCTATAATTTTAAATGTTTTTCAATTCTGCAGTCCTCCAGTTTATGTACTGCTGTTGTGATTATTATTAAAGAGTTAAATGGTTTTGGATACATACAAAGAAACATAGTGAGACTGTTTATTTGTCAGTTCCTATCAATGTGTGAGATATTTTTTTCAGTGGGAAACCTTGTTTTTGTAGAACTACAGAACATGTAGTGAAAATGAGGAGGAGAGATGGAAGTGTTCTGTCAACCAGATCAAGAGGGAGCAGCCTGGGGTGACTATGCTGCTCATCCATAAATGCTGTACAGTGAGCGAGCATTGTCACCCTAGGACAGAAAGTGTATCATGGGGGAAAAAACCCTTAGAAAAGAAATAAATGCAGCCATATCAATTAAGGATTAGTAATATAATGCATTTTTCTTCTTGGGTTTAGATACACATTAAGCATGTGCAGACAGCCCTGGCACTTGTGTAATCTCCAGGGAACAACAGTAATTGGCCAAAAAATATAACCCTGCCAATCAATTTCTCCCTAACATCAGGAGGTGTCTCCACAGGTTACGTAATACCTAAAGACTGGTCATTATCTCCAGATTCCACTAGAAAATAGTGGAGTAGAAGCCTAACATTTCTACATGTAGCTGATTTCCAGCCTCCATTTGCCTGAAATGATAGCACACATAGAACATAAACTGCACAGTAATGTTACAGAAATTATATTTCTAATTTTCTGTTACATTATGGGAACCTATACTGATAAAATAATGGGTTACAGTTATATAATCGTTTGATGATTTTTGCTCTATTGTCTTAAATTTTATTACATTATTGGAATTTCCAAATACAAAAAACTCAATCATAATAATTACATATGTTTCATTATATGAGCTACCTGTGTTTTTTTTACAATATGTGACTCTTTCAAGGAAATATATATGGGTTCTGTATATATCTAATATAGTCAGACCTAATAAAAATACATGTAAAATATGTTTACCTTTTTTTCAAGTCAGGTAAATATTAAACACTGCTTATTAATATACTGTATTCTCATTTTAAGCTAACAGATAGAGTTCTTTTTGCATGCTTACAGCATAAGGCTCTCCTTATCCCCTTTGATGAAAAACACCTGTCGGTTACAAACATAAATAGCTCCAAATCCTTTCTCAATAGTAACTGAATAACTGTCTCATTAGATAGCTCATAATTCTTTGGGAATCCTTTGTCATGCATTAAAAAATACATTGTATACATGCTGTATATAAACATCAGTTTAAAAAACGTATTAACTTAAAAGAATAAACCCAAAACAATTAATATGTCTCTTTAAAGGCAGAGTTGTACACCTTATGTGATCTATGTGATTTATGTGATATATGACCTTATGTGATCCACAAAGTAATTACATGCAAGTGATCAAAAAACAGACAGCACAACAATTAAGAAAATAATTCAAAAAGTTAAAAAATGGTTAGCCAACTCCTGACTACATTACATGCAAAGTAAAGGGTCTGTCCAGCCAAACTGGTTTCAGGTTTTTTTGCACATACTGACCATTGATAGTGTATATCAATCTAAAATGTTTCCTTTCGTTTTAGATAGAGGGGAGAAGAATTAGAATCACCATTTTTACTGCTATCTGGAGCTCTGTTAGAAAGATTCCCCCACAATGACAATGGTTTCACCAAAAAGGAAGTGAGAAAAAAAATTACAAATATACAGACAACAATAAAAAATGACTACTGTTTTGTGAAATGGTTGCCACTACGAGAGTAAGTGAAGGGAACCTCTCTAACGGATCACTGGATAGGATTTAAAACCCCACAGTGACACTAATACTTCTCCATTCTATTTGAACCTAAGAAAAAGTTTTTAGTAGATATTCCCTTTAATACATGAGCCGTGTTCCTTGCGAGCACAAAGATTTACAGTAAGGTCAAGAAAAAACAAACAGCAATTTAGTAAGTAGCCATGACTTTGTATACATTTTGTTCAATGCTCCAGAAGATATAAGATAAAGTTGTTGATCTTGGGTCGGTTACACAGCAAATGTAATGAATCTGTTTGTGTAGTGGGGATTGTTAGTTCAACTGTGAATTTGCCTTTGTGAGGGACTCTAATGAGACTGACGGGTAATAAATTGTCAGGAACAGCTCTCAAATTTTGTTTCTTTAGTCCAAAACTGAATCTGGTTCTGCAAAAGCAAAGTTTTTTTTCCTTGCGAGCACAAAGCAGACATAGAATTCTAGCAATAATCTCTGTTATGTTTCCATTCTTTGCTTATGCAATTACAGTTTTACTTGCAACATCAGTTCTATATGCAACCATCAAAGTACAGCATTACCTCTCTACAACAACAGGCATTCACATATCACCACTTACTAAAAAAAACAAGGCTATTATGCTTTTTTTTAGGATAGCAGGCAGAGACATGCAATTATTATTTTAGGCCCCAGCAGGCTGCTTTTCATTCAGAACTGTTGGTCTCAATACAGAACCATTTATCAAAATGTATTCAAATCTTTTTAAGTATCCCAGGTAGGCAATTAGCATTTTTGGATGGATTGGTCAACAATGGGGGCCTCCCTATTATCTCAGTACAGCTCTCCTTTAATTTTAAGGGCTTTTTTAAAATTGGATCAAAACATGTATCCATTAAAAATAAGCCCCTGTTGCTTTGTTTGCATAGTTTACATTGCCCTATCACTCAGCTGCATTCTTGGCTTATTATACAGGCCAGGAGTATACACTGCACTGCACTTTTTTTTAAATAGAAGAGACTTACAAAGTCTCCTCTTCTACAACGCTTCTTTAAGACTATATCAGTGTTTCTTAAACGATGGGTCGGGACCCACAGTGGCTCACAGACATGTTTGGGATGGGTCTCCCCACTTGACCCCTAGTTGGAAATGTCTACTACCAAAAGAAAATACAGTTAAGAAATGAAGAACACCTGCAAAGACATGCTAGAAGATTAAATCTCCTGTCTAAATTGGCCTTTGTATATATGCATGTGAGATAGGGGCCTTAGATTGTAAGCTCCTGGGGGCAGGGACTGATGTGAATGTGCAACTGTGTAAAGTGCTGCGTAAATTGTCGGATAATACAAATGCTTTACCATTAAAAGCTTTAAAAAACAGTGTTCCATCATGGAAGGGTAAGTTTGAGGCAGGATCAGCTTGTAAGACAGTAGCTGTGGGTAACGAGTTAACATCATACCAACAATGTAAGTAGAGTTGATTTGCAGTTGTTCTCATGTCCCCTCCTCCCATATTGTATTATGAATACAGAGTAGCATTAATCAATGTTTGTGTGTTTATTTTTTGTATTCTAGAACCACTGTGTCATCCCCCCGCTGTTCCTTCTGCCAGCTGCTATGTCACTACATAAATCAGTGGCTCACAGGAGCAACCACAGTACCCACCAGGGGACACACCCGAAAGTTTCGGATAGCAGCAATGATACCAGCATTGCAGGTTGCAGCTAGTGGCATCTTTTGAAGGGCCACTTCAAAAGAAAGCTGTCAAGAAAGAAACAAGGAGGATGCCACTATCGGGCTCTTCTGAAAATGTTACTTGCCTGAGTGTCATACTAACTCACTTTTCTTAGAGCCAATACAGGACTTATATAAGAACCATCCTCTAAAAGAACAGGTTTCATACTTACCTTTTCGGTAGGTGGTGATTGAAATATTTAATGTCTTGAAAAGGCATTACTACAGGGAATAGCAGTGAGGCAGATGCTGGCCGGAGGAATCACAATGCTCAACAGTGAAAAACTATCCATCACACCTGGAATAGACCCAGAGTGCATCAAGACAGTGAAGATTTCACTTACCACCCTCAAGAAAGGTAAGTATGAGCCTTGTTCTTTTACAGGATGCCTCTTATTAAATGTTTGTACTGTAGCAACAGTGACACTTCAATACTTCAATATTTTTAATCACTGACTTTGAACAAGTATGTAAATAAGGACTTGTTTCCTTTCTCCAACTTTTTCTGAGCTATGTGTTTATTGGAGTCAGCATAACAGCCAAGCAACAAACATTTTCTGAAAGAGGTCAGCAGTAGCAGCCCACATATCACTCTCTTGGTCTAATGTGTAAACCTTTTTTATTTCCGGGGCTAGTGAGAAAGTCATGTCACCATGTACCATTTTATAATACTGGAGCACACACAAATAAAAGTTAATGTTTTCAATAATGCAGATTAGCACAACACACCATACTAACAAACTCAGGACACACCAGCTAGTATTTTTAGTTTGTTTAAGCCCATTGCGATCCTGTGCTGTTTGTGCATGGCACCTAAAGGGATGAATGAATTGAAAGGATGATCATCCTGCATGTGCTCATGTACATCAGAGGATAAAAAAGTAGGCAACATGGAACTGCATTGGTAGGACCTGCTTTAACACTGTGTGTTATAAATTAAATATGACAGATTTCAAAATCAATATGCATTGCTTACAGGGTGCCAAAGACAGCTTTTTCAAACCATAAGTACTTTGAAAGCTAAAGTGTCAATGTGTGCTTTGAGGTAAGTCCTAAGATGCTGATTTCACGTCACCATGAACAGTGCTAAAGCCAGAAAGGCACAGTCAAATGATTGAAATGTTCCATTCCAACAAGAAACAACTAGGTAGACAAAAAGAATATCCCCTTCGAGAAGCCACAATAGTGAGCCAACTGGCTACTACATGGCTTTGAACACTAGAGTGGCCTGGTGCAGTACAGTTAAAGTGTAACTAAATACAGGTACTGAAATGTATTATACTGCAGCTTACTAGTCCTTAGATGTGGGGTCACATTAGTGTTCAGTTTAAGAACAGTTTTTCAAGATAAATTGGAAGCAAAAACAATGTTATCTGTTTTTACTAACCACTGCCATGAAGATCAGCTTGAGTGGCAACCATGGCTCCCTCCATAAATACAATGGAGAGATGTAACCATGTAGGGACAGAAAGTTTGTTAATGACAGGATTATTAGGGGAAAATAAAGAGAAAAAAGGCCCGAAAAATAAAAACGACTGCAGCTACCACACTGGTAAGTTTCAATATATTAAATCTTTGTTTTTGGATACAGTTTAAACCATGGGGTAAAGGTCCAGACTAATAACTAATATATATTCATGTCTATCATCACCTCCGAAATCAGTCTTTTTTTTTAGAAACATGGAGTCACAGTTTAATTTGACATCTTCAGTTTGTGTGTTAACAGCTCCCTGTTGGTCTTTATTTCAGGCAATGATTTTGGAGATAAATTAACAATGTCATACTGTCCATGTAACCATTTATCTTAGTGTCGCGGGTTCCATTTTAGTCTCCCTAAACTAAAAACAAAATATGTCTATATTATAAATGGAACAAAGTTTCATTTAGTTTAAATAATTTTACAACCTATAAGCACAACAAAAAGGGCTTTGGGGACAAAGAAAGAATATTACTACCATCTGGTTCATTTAAAGAATATACAGCTGACATTGATGCTGCGCTATGAGAATCTAAGCTTAATAATCACAGGGGTATTCCTCTAATTAGAATATAAAAGTGTAGCAACAAGAGAGCGGCATCTCAATTTAAAGCTAGACAGCCAGAAGAAAGAAAAATGAATTCTCAGCATTGATATGAATAATAAAGTACACTGCATTCTTAGAGTCCACTGACTAGAAGAAGAAAGCATTTCATAATAAGATCTGTAAAACCAACAAAGATGCACATCTTGGCTTACATCAACAATTTTAATGGAAATTAAGTGCAGATGTTTGTATGTTTCTGTCAAACATTTCCCTGATACAACACTGTCATCAAGATTTAATATTTTAATAATACACTAAAGTATCAATCAATGCCACAATTCATGTCCTGTTGAACTCAAGAAAAAACTTTGATTTTTAGATAGGATAGTGATTGAGGGTAAGAGAATCCCATCTTGAAGGGTTATTAAAACCTCCCTTTTTTTTTGCATATATTTACTGCTAGCAAGCAGTAGATATATGCAACTAGTGTAAAAAAAAAAAACACTTTGAAAAGGGTTAATACTTACCTGTGTCTTCCCCACGTGCTCCTGTCCGAAAACGTGAAAATTCTCAGGCGGCCGCAAAGCGTCTAGGGGCGTGTGCATGCACACTTCACATTTTCGGGCAGGGAGACGAGGAGAGACACAAGGTAAGTCTATGGGCGCGTGCACCCGCATGCAGACGCCATGGGACAGGAAGTGCCAGCAAGCTCAGAGGAGTCAGCGCTGGATCGGAGACCCGCCGCAGCACTGGAGGGACAGATGAAAAGGACTGGAAAGAAGAAGATCGGATTAAGAAACATCATTTAAGGTAAGTGCTTTAATTAACATTGGGGGAGGGAAAAATATTTTTGACTTTAATATCACTTTAAGTACTGTCTCTCCCATTTGATTGGAGACGGGGATTTCCCCTCAACCCCTGCAAGATTAAACCTCCCATTATGAACATGGGGGACCTTTGTAGGGTTCAGGAAAATTAAAAAGACGGAGTCAGAAATGAACTGCAATACTATCCTTTTTCTTTCAGAGAAGTCTTTGTCTTCAAAGTTCCTATTACTAGGAATGTCCCAATCAATGCCTGGAAGCGTCAAACATGATGTGCTGAATCATACTTGCGAGCATACATATCTTAATTTGCTTAAAGAAGAACTCCAGGGAAAAAAACCTATTAACCATTGCAGTGGGGCTATACCAGAACTCCGAGGGTTAACTGCCCCTTTTGTGTGTAGGTGCTAAAAAAAAGTGATATACATCCTAACTGCCAAGCCGACTCCCTGTTTCTCTGGTCACTAAAGTGTGTCTCCTCTTCCAATAGCTGACCTGAATTTGTTCTCTCTGGAGAAGAGACGATTAAGGGGGACATGATCACCATGTATAAATACATAAATTGTCCATATAAAGAGCTTGGTGCCAAATAATTCACGTTAAGGGTACTGTAAACGACAAGGGAGCACTCTTTGCGTCTGGAGGAAAAGAGGTTTAACCTTTGCATACGGAAAGGATTCTTCACAGTTAGAGCTGTGAAAATGTGGAATAGTCTCCCCCAGGAGCTAGGTTCAGCTAGCTCGGTTAATTGCTTTCTTTTACAAAATGTTGTATTAAATTTATACCACAAATAAAACAAATAGAAAACAACATTTACATTAAAATGATCATTTACTATAATGGCTTACAAGGAAGGGCATCAACAAGTCCTCCCTACAAGCCTGTTCAATCCAAACATCTCTAACATAAAATCACAGGGACAACAGAAAAAAGGGGCAGGGAGGGGGGACACGCCACATCTGTTTGACATCTGAGATTCTAGAGGGTGATACCCTTACAAATAGGTCACACTTTCTGCAGGGAGTAATGGATGAGCATAAGCGATCCAGGGTTGCCATGTACTCTCAAATTTTTTGTTAGTGTCCCGTAAAATACTAGTTAGTTTTTCGTTAAAAAAAGGAGTCCATTGTTCTTTTGACCTCCCTGATGGGCACATATGGTTATACCAGGCGCAGGCTATTGTCTGTTTAGCTGCCAGCATAACATAGGTCACCAATTTATGCTGTGAGTTTGTTATGGGGGGTATTTTAAAGTGTAGTAAGGCCAGCCAGGGTTCTCTCTCAATATTGACAGAAAAAAGATCACCAATCAGTTGGAATACCCTGGACCAGAATCTTTCCAGTTTTGGGCATGTCCACCAAATGTGGATTACATCTCCCCTCGACGCACACCCCGAGGTCCGAGTGTGTTGAGTGGAGATGTCCCAGCCTGGAAGGCACCAAATACCATCTAGTCAGGGATTTAAATGCGGTTTCCAAGGAGTTTATATTGATAGAGCTGGTAGCTATTGAACTCCAAATTTGATTCCATTCCTTTAGTTGATTGGTCTCACCCAGATCTCTTTCTCATCTCTGCACATACTTTTGACTACTTGGGGTCACTAATCTATTTAACTGGGAATAGAAAAGTGAAATCAGCTTAGGGACATTAGGATGGTTCAAACAGATATGCTCAAAAGTTGTCAATTTCAGTTGTAATGGAGCTCTGGGGAGAACCGAGGACACCCAATGTCTAAGTATCTAAAATATTCGGTGGGTGGGGCCTGCAGGTTATTCTGAAAGTACGTCCATGGGCGAATGGAATCATTTTCTATTAAATGATGAAGATACAGTACTTTATGAGATGTCCACCAGGCAAATGCAATGGGCCTTTCCAATCCCGGTGGAAATAGAGGATTACCCGTCAAAGGAAGTAACGGTAAATGAGAAGACTGAAATTTACTATTGTATCTTGTACCATCCCATATTTTGAGCATATGTTTTAAAAAAGGACTCATTGTTACTGGGCGTGTTCTTGACGGTAACCAAGGAATAGCCTGCAATGCAAAGGGGGAACAAGAATGTTCCTCTAGGTCTACACAAATTGGGCGATATGAAGTCATATAGAAATTAACTAGAGGGACCATTTGAGCTGCCTGGTAGTATTTATAAAAGTTTGGAAGGCCTAACCACCCCTGTCGCTTATGTGCGTACATAGTCAGTCTAGGAATCCCGGATCATTTATTACTCCAGACAAAAGAGAAAACTCTATTCTGGAATGAATTAATGATGTCTCTCGGGATGTTGACCGGTATAGTTCGAAACAGGTATAATAATTTTGGTAATATTGACATTTTGATAGCATTAATTTTGCCTATTCATGATAGTTTATGTCTTGTCCAAGCCTGTAACGAATCCCTCATTTGTCCGAACAGGGAGATGTAATTAACTTTATATAAAAGATTTCGCAATATTAATTCCCAAATATGATATGTATGTGGTTCTCCATTCAAACGGTTAATTGTTTTAAAAAACATCTGGATGTATTCTTAAATGCACAGAATATTACTGGATATTGAGTTCTTAAAGGTATATTAGGCATCACAGATTGTTGATCCAGGGAATATCTGATGGGATCAGGAAGGATTTTTTTTCCCCTGTTGGAGCAAATTGAACCATGCTTTATAGGGGTTTTTTTGCCTTCCTCTGGATCAACAGGGGGTAGCTGTGGGCATAGTGTTCTGTTTAGGCTTTTCTTCTTTTATTTTCTTCTTCTTCTCCGTATCTCTATAGGTTGAACTCGATGGACTTTTGTCTTTTTTCAACCTAACTATGTAACTATATAACTGCACAGATGGATTGTTCCTCAATGTCCTCACGTCTATAAATTTGTATAGAATATGGAATACACAAGGATTTGGCTGGAATGATCGGGTGAGAATAACTTTTTTTAACACCTAGATACAAACAAGCAGTTAACCATTGCAGTATGGGTAAATTTTACCCACAGTTCTACTTGAAGTTTAGAAAATATATCTTCTGCATTTGATGTAATTGCTCAAAACATTTTCTAAACAAGTTTCTTCCATTTTTTCCCTCTTTCATTTTTAATCTTTCCCTTTGCCTGTGCAGGATAAAGTAGAAGTTCACTTAGCTACTCCCCACCTCCGTGGCATATACCTGGCTTCTATATTCTTCCTCACTGCTCCTTTCAGATGCTGGGAGCAAATATCTGGCAAATGGCCAGTATAGGTCCATTTTAAGCAACCTTTTTGAAACCATTTTTTTGGACCTGCTGACAGCCTCCTTCTACTTTAATTGACCCCATCCTATTCCGCCAGACCCCGAAAAATTAGGCTCTACAGGAATTACATCTGCAATCAGTTGACAGTGTCTTTGTTGTCCCATAATGTTAGTAGGTTTTTTAGTTGAAAGGAGAGAGGGGGAAGAACGACACTTGTGTAAGTGGGGTGGTAATGCCAATGCATAGAGCACTCCCATGGGGCCCAGGTCCACAACAGGCTAAATCCAGCCTAGCCAACAGCCCTCTATCTTCTGTGTATAAATTATAAATTGCTTGTTTAAATAAATTTATATTTTTTATATATTGTTTGAGACTGAGGTTCATTGGACTTGTTCTTTCTGGAGCCGTTAAAAAAAAACATCTTTCTCTGTCGGTTCTTTATTACAAATCAACCAGGGGTTGGCTTCCAGAAAGTGAGGCTCTGTGCATCACCAAATAACCGTGTTTCTTCTATCTTCTGTGTAACTATAAATGACAAAATAATATTTCCTGAAATAAAGTTGGAAAAAAGACACAGTTCCATACAGTCCGACCTGTGTGTGTGTCAGATTAAGTTTTTCTTAACCTTAAATTTTGCTCACGTGTCCTCTGCAGAGACCTAAGATTAATCAAGTTGTTACCACCCTTACCAGCCCAGAACTTGGCTACATTCATAGACTATGCATGCTGTTGGACTCCTGTTTGTAGTCCACCAGAGTATCCTCCATCCTATTTCCTCTTTCTACTTTGGGTCCACTTGTGACATTCCACAGCCAGATTTTATTGTTTCATGTATTAAGTTTTGGGGGCAACCTAGTATTGCTAGGCCTCATTGCCTTAAGGGTAGTGGGGTCTGTTAAATGTGAAGCTACACTCACTTTCTATTTACTCTGACTAGACTATTTACTCTGACTGGACTGTCTAAGTCCAAACCTCACACTTTTTGGCACTAAAGGAGATGTCCAATTGGCCCACACCCACAGGAGTAGGCGCTGAAGTTAAAGCCAGGTAGTGGCTCACATATGTGGAACCCACATATGTGGAACCCACATATGTGGAACCCATTCTAATGTAACAAATACCTACCTTTCAGAAGACCTCAGAAAAGGAAGATGCTACTTGACTGCTATTGGTTAGTAAAGACTGTTCCATTCATCGGCATGCGTAAAAGAAAAAAAATGTGGCTTGCTTCAGAGTGGCCATGCCATCCTACATATAACAAGTAAAGTGTAATAGTTTTCACAAATATAGCTGTTAGAAATATACAGCTGCAAAGTGCAGGATACAATCACGTCTTGCAGTTCTCACTAAGTGTCAGGTCTGCTTTAAGAGCTTGTAGATACAGTCTTAATATTTGTTTTTGCATATGTTTCAAATAATGATGTACACTGACATGTATGATATGAATAGGATATATTTTACAAAGGATAAATGACTCATTATTATATACTTACATGTAAACCTTGTCTTGCATGAAGAATACACAATACAGACAGCGCTGTTGGCTGAACAGAATTAAATGGGTTTACAAACATATCAAATATCCATACAAATGGAAAAAAAAGCAAAACAGAAGGTCAACTTCTGGGTAAGAGCAAAATAATTAGTGTGAAGTCAGTTTACCAAGCTTAAGCACCATAGTGAGAAAACATTCATTATCTCCTTTTGTATGTCAGGCAGCCTCAGCAAAACAATTATATTTTCACTCTTATTCACACTTTCCCTATTCTGTGTGCTTGGTACAACCACTTTTTATTTTAACAATAACTATAGCTCCTTTGTACATCATGCATGTCAGGTTTCCTCCCGCAATCAATTTAAACTACAGTACCTATAATTATCAGACTTGAGATCCAGTGTTCTGTTTCTGTCCACATGCTGGATCATCATCATGACTGCTTTTCAATGCTTCCCCGATTTTACCTAAGTCTAGATTTTTTAAATTCTTTCTTATCACTGTACACCAGTGTTAAATTCTCATGACCTCATCTATTGTTTAATGCACAGACAACCACAATTCTGACCCTGGTTGTCTTAAGTGACATTTTCGTTTTCACAGATCTTCAATTGTGCTTGACTGTATCCTATTCAGCCCACATACAAGCCTAAGAAGTCCTAATTGGAGTCTCAAGCTGAAGTTCGTGCAGTTAAAAAGGTACTGTACTCTTGCACAGTTCAGACCATAAGGAGAGGTCCTCTTGTTATGTAACAGTAACCAGTCATGGGAGAAATGTTTGTTAAATGCCAGTCTGAATATTCTAAGACATTTCTTTTGAGAATCACACCAAAAAGAGCTCATTAGCACACACAAATACCAGTATGTTAATGATCAGCCTTTCTCGCTCTCTTATCAATGTCTCCATGCACATGAACATCTCAAAGAACAACTGGATGTTGTTGACAGATGGACGTCTCCATACACTCCATAACAATCTCCATAAATATGTTGTGCATTTGTATTCTTTTCCCATATTTACATTCCGATATAAAATGACCTTAATTATCTTTATAATTGATTATTCTGACCAATGCAAGGGTATCTTTAGTAGAGGTGTAACTTGGAATTTTGTGTTGTTGCAAAAAAGATTTGTAACAACTTACACCAAGTTTCACTATCATACTTAATTGTTGCCCATTTTCACTATAATTGTAACCCCAACTAAATTATTGCTGTGTTACCAATTTTGCACAGCAAAGTGGGTAAACATTTTATTACCATTTTTTTTTTCTCAAAGGAACTTGGCTGGAAAACATTGCAACTTGTGAACACATAATAATGAATATCAGCTACCAACGTCAGTTCCAACCTAATCTAGTTGCAAAGTCCCTAGGAAGTAGAATACAGCTTTTCCTCAACTAGGGCGCACTGGTACCCTGCAGCGCCTTTTGGCTGCCTCAGTGGTGCCTTGAAATTTCATACAGCATTGTGCATTGCATGATGCAGGTGGGCAGGCAACAAGTGCTGTGGAAATGAATCATGTTAATCCAAGGAGGGTGGGATCTATTCAGAAAACAATAGAAGTTTGCCTCTGTCCAGGCTTGCTCTTCCTCCCACCGTTTGTGATGCTGTTGCAGCTCTTGGTGTGATGAAAGGGGGGTCTGAGGACTCTAAAGTGAAGTGCACTTTTGATATGAAAGTGGGGCTTCTGATGTGAAAGGGGAGGGATTCTGATGTAAAGGGGGGCTTCAGATGTGAAGGGGATTTTGAAGTAAAGAGGTCTCTTGATGTGAAGGAAGTGGGCTTTTGATGAGGATGGGGGCTTCTGATGTAAAGGGGAGCTTCTAGTGTGAGAGGGGATAATATGAAAGGAGGCGGCTTCTATTGTAAAGAAGGCTCCCAATTTTAAGGAGGGCTCTTGATTTGAAAGGAGGGAGCTTCTGATGTAAAGAAGGCTCTTAAATTTAGGGGGGCTCTTGATGTTAAAGGAGGGGGCTTCTGATGAGAATGGGGGCTCCTGATTTTAAGGGGGGCTCTTGATGTGAAATGAGGGTGCTTTTGATGAGAATGGGGGCTTCTAATGTAAATGAGGGGCTCCTAATGTGAGAGGGGATCATTCTGATGTGAAAGGAAGGGGCTTCTATTGTAAAGAAGGCTTTTAATTTTAAGGAGGACTCTTGATGTGAAAGGAGGAGGCTTCTGATGTAAATAAGGCTCCTTATTTTAAGGGGGGCTCTTGATGTTAAGGCAAACTCTGATGTAAAGAGGGACTTCTGATGTGAAAAGAAGGGACTCTGATGGGGTGCCGTGAGATTTTTAATACTTTTAAAGGGTGTCATGACTATAAAAATGTTGATAAACACTGATCTAATAGAACAAGCATACTGTAATGCTTGGAAGATAAATCGGATGACAACAGACATACTTATGTCACAATCTCATACTTTCTATTAACTGTGTATTACCCATAGTTCCATCTCTGCATATGCTCAGCTGTTAACAAAGAAAAATTGAGTTCAAATGTACGAGACACCTGGGTAACATTTTGTAAATACTGTGGACAACATGTGAGATTTTGTAAGTCTCATGTAACCCCTGGCTGACTTTTCATTTCGCTAAGGAAAAATTACTTTGATTTTAAGAGTAAAAAACAATGAACCTTTCTGTGAAGTGCAATCAAGTTATAATGCAGTAATTGTCAAATTAAGGATCTGAGAATCTTGAAGCAACAATGGACATCATGTATGTCAGGAGGAGAATGCAAAAATAATACCCTTTAATTGCATTAGCTGACCTGTAGGTTTAGGTGAGCGTTAGTGTGGTTTAAAAGGCTTTGTTAGGTGTTGTATGAATTATCAAACATCACTGAGCATAAACATATTCTGTTTAAAATCGACTTTATTAAATCAAAGGAGGTGCAAGTTTATAGACATCCTTGCTCAGCTAAGTTGAGCAAAGATGAGCTGATGTAGATGTAGGGTTATACCAGGGCTGATTTTTATATCCTATCTGGCCTTGTGCATCAAATATATATGCTGTACAAGTGAACAGCAGTAGAATTTATTAATAGTCTTAAGGAAAACATTAAAAAAGAATAAAAAACGAATTATTTTAAAGCGCACTGTTTTGTCATTGAAAAGGAAAGACCTAAAATAAGCCACGATTTCTTAAAATGTTTATTCTGAAGCAAATCTGGTGGCATTCAACTGGTAAGAAATTAATTTGACTGTTTCACAACCATATGCTGAACATCTGTAAATCAGTGCTCAAACATTGATCAAGCAAAGCTTCAACATTGGAAAACATCATCTCAACTTATAGGGAGAAAGGTAAGATTTTGCCTCAGCATTACTGTAGACATGGGATTTTTGTCATCCAGAAATCTATTAGTAAGCTTGTAAGGATACAGTCATTAGTCTATTCCATCCACCAAGAGGACCACAGCTGCATAAAGCACATACATAATTTCTAATTGCATGATTAGCAAATGTAAACTCATTTATGTCTGAAAGCTTTTATACTCAATCACCTTCTGAAAATCTAAACTATGGTAACATTCCTTTTAAAAGACTGAAACATAAAACATTAATACCTGTTTTAGATAACTCTCTTACAAAATGCAGACAAGGGAGGCCACACTGACCATCACATTTAGACAAAGTTTCCTTGAATTGCAGGAAACACTCAAACCATCAAGCCAACAGCAAGTTTAATACACATAACTTACTATCAAGGTTAGTGGCAGAGGCAAGGAGTTGCCAAAAAATTGGTTTACTATAAGGAGCAACGATTGTGAATGCTATCTTTACACGTCACAGAAGTAAGCCAATAGTTATTCCAGCAAATCTGTGTCACTGGTGACTGAATATAGTGGAGCGGAGATTCTGCAGTCCTTTTGGATCTCCTATTAGAGTGGTGACTTTTCGCCCTTCTTGCTTAACTCTGGTAGGCAGTTAGCAGTATGCAATTGCCCTTTTGTTTACTAAAACTGACTGCAGAGAACTGTGGGCTGAGATCCCCAGCTTCTGTTATATTATAGCCCTAGCAAAAAAGTGCTATACTTTCCTATCATTCCTTAAGGAAGTATACTATTTCCATTTTAGGACAATAATGTCATGGTGTAGTGTGTCTTGCTCAGTAAAACTCATATTCAAACAGGTCCTACTACTGAGCAGATGACATTCTGGAACACAAAAGACCATTTTACTGAAAACTGTATTGGTTCATTAAAACAAGCAATCATTTGCTACAAATCAGCAAATCTAATTTAAATCCAAATTTAGGGAGTCTTACTCATCACTACAAGCCAATGTTATCCTTAGTATCCTTGAGTAGTTGTTAGTGCAGTTAAGTTACTTTCCGTTAACCAACATACTGTATAAAACAGTGATGGACAAAGATTAGATTTTGGGTGCCACAAATTATATTTCTTAAAGTCACTGGTTACAAAAATGTAACAAAGCGCCACCTGCAAAAGAAGAGGTTTTACACTCACCTGTCCCAGCACCAGTTTCCCCAATCTTGGCTCTGTTCTAGCTATAGCTGGCTGAAGAATTTTCGCATTCCACACTTCAGGAAGTGTCAGATGCTCTGGTTCCTTCGACTGACCCTAGCAGGCCAGCGAAAGGAACCACAGAGCGCAGTGGCGGACACACGCAGCTGACACTTCCTTAAGTATGGAATGTGAAGACTCTTCAGGTGGCCATAACTCCAGCCATAGCTCCCAGGTGTGTGTCCAATGTAAAGAGGTAATTGCTCTGCAGAAGGGCAAAGATCGGAGGAACAAATGGCAGGTAAGATGGGTATGAAGCTTTGTGCTTTACAGGTTGTGCTTTCTTACATTTTTAATCTAGCGACATAGTCACTTTAAATCCTTTCTCATTTTGATAAGATTAGACTATTGTATTTAGACATCATGCTGCCCAAGACACATCTTATTAGACTGTGCTTTGGGAGTAACATGCAGTATTTATATTTATTGCTACTTTTACACTACACAGACCAACAAAGAGGAGGAAATACAGATTTTTTCATTTTCTAGAACTATAGCGATTAAATTTAGCAAATCGACTATAGCCTGCACACACTTCCTTATAGTCGATTTGCAAAATTTAGGCACAAATGCCCAGAACAAGGTAAGTAAAAAATAACCAAAGTTTGCAGATTTCGAGATGTGTGTGATGAGAATGTGCCAAAAATGTAGACTGGTAATGGATCCTTTAAACAGGTTAATGTTTACAAACACAAAATCTACAAAGCAATGGCTCAAAATAAAAAATAAAAATGGAATGTTATGGACTGACCTAGACAAAGCCCTAATTTGAATCCGATTGAAAAGTTGTGGTGGAATTTGAAAATCGCAGTTCATGCAAGGAAACCTACACATATTTTGCAACTGAAGGAATTTTTCATGGAGAAGTCATCAAAATGTTGATGTCAGAGACTGCTGGGTAGTTCTGCAAAATGCTTACAAGAAGTCATCTCTGCTCAAAGCGGCAGGTCCAGCATCTGAGACTAGAGTTTATTTATTATTTCTACATTTTAACATTACATCTATTTATGTTTTTGATGAAGAATTGATTGAGAAGGCATTTTTTTTTCTTAGAAAATCTGACTACTCCAGGAAAGTCAGTTTCCTAGAATAGCCCTCTCCCTACTAGCAGGTCACAGTCCTCTCCTGTTCTAGGAGTTTCCAATTACTAAGCTAACGTAGTCTTAGTCTAAGCTGACGTAGCATCTCCACCCCTCTCTTTACCTTCCCTACATAAACTTTTAAGTAGCTTCTGGGGGAGGTGATAGAGTGTCACCAGAGTGACAGCTCTGAGTCTGCTGGGGCAGTTGACGTCATATCCAAGATGACTCTCAAGACATTAGCATCAGTGGCAGCCTGATGTCAGCATCAACAACCTTTAATATGAACATCACTGCTGCAGGCTCTGGTTTTGCTCTCCTCTACTCCCACCTTGAGGGCTTGTTCACACCATCTGTGTTCAGGCCGCCCTGACTGTTTTTTCCAGCGCATACCGAATGCACAACAAGGTAATTTGCTTTATCATGCATAGTGACAGTTCACACCACTGCGTTCTGGTGTTGTGCTCTTAAAAAAATCACATAGCACCATGGCAAACTCCATAGAATTTAATGAAATGTCACTTGTGAGATTTCAATAAAATGCGAAAAAAAAAAAAAGAAAAACAGTGTGATGTGGCTTTATAGAGCGCATTGCCACTGTATGGGTACACGCACACCAGCAGTCCTGTGGCTGAGCGCAGCTGCTGGTGTGAACAAGCCCTGAAGCCCAATTGAACTTCAGTTAATATTAGCTAAATACATTCCAGGTCTATCAAAGCAAGAGGTGTGCAACATCTTAAAAATTATTTTTCTTCTAAAACAGCCACAGCCTGTATAGAAAAGCCTGTTCCTTGCCAGCATGCTGCAGTGTGGGACCTTTGCTCTCTGTTTTCTAATAGCCATCCAAGAACAAAATGGAAAGGTAGTTGAGGTCTGCCTATATTGCTCTTGGGGTCTTTATTTAAATAGAATATGTAAAATTAGATTGTGGGGTTTATTGGTACTCAACCTGTACTGGTCATTTGTTTTCTGTAAAGTCCAGCGCAGTATATTTTTTAAATATATTGTACACACACACACACATTTTACATTTAGTTTAGTGAATACAGAAAGTATAAACTGCTTTCTTCATTTTTATACAGCAGCACAAAATCCAGAACTTGCTTTTTTTTTATTGCTGATGCTTTACCTAAAATTACAGCACAGAAGCTTCTACTGCACGGAGTACAGGACTGGCATTTAATGAGAAGTCCCATCTGCAGCCATGCTATTAAAAAGACATAATGGCTCACATCCTTTTTGAACAGCATCACTCTGTGACTATACTCAGCCACACGGAGCAAAATTGAGTTGGCAAATTCCCACATGCAGTCTCTCCATTACAAATTAAGAGAATGGACATCAAAGTTTAGCATACAAGCAAAAACTGGTGTAAAGGAAAAGACCCCCACATTCCCTATTACATAAGCATCACGGTATTTTCCAGAGAAAGGGCCGGTGATATGGGAGAAGACAGATATGTTTCTGCGCACTGAAAATTAAGGAGACTGTATACTCCTAGAATAGTTAACAATCTGACACACACACACACACACATACAAAGGCTGGACTAGATGGACCTGTGTCCTTTTTTCCAACCTCATCCACTATGCAGCTATGCACCAAATTCAGTTAAAATGTATAGCAAATTATAACTGTTATAACACATCTGAACTGTTTGAAAACAAAATGGTGTACACTGGAATTCCCCTTAAAGGATCTTAACTGTATTGTATTATAAACCTATTGCTGGCAGAAGAAAGGAGCTCATTTCAGTTTACCCCCTCCTCCAAATTACTTCTCCCAGTCATGTAGACAATAAAACACAAGTTTATTAATATTACTTTATCTTTGCTATGCATTTGTGACTTTTGCTACATTAACAACTTGACTATGGGAACATTTAGTACAAAGCACTACTTTTCTAGTAAAGAACAGTTACAAGTAGCTGGGAAATCATTGGCACACTGTTCTCCTTTGATTTTTGATGACAACTTTTCGTGGTTTCCAGTTTTGAAGCTTCTCTCTAAACATCTAACATTACATATTTCCCATAACTATGCGAACAGGAAAAAAATATGCACTTTTATGTTATGTCATTGAGACATAGTTGTGACTATTTTTATAAAGCCAAATGCACCCAAAAACAAGATCTATTCCCCTAACCCTGGTCCGTTAAGATCTACAGTAATAAACCATTAATCTTTTTTATTACCACAACTCTTATAAGTGATATTTTCCCACTAGAGATTACACAAGTATGTCTGTCACTAGGAATGACACATGGAGTGGCAACTGCCCATTATTGCTAATATTGTGCACTGTAAAACACCCACTATGACCCTGACACGCTTAGTTAAAGGATGACTTGCTTTTTTATGAAGAAAAGGGAATGATTGTTGATGATCACTGATTAGTTGCAAAACAGAGGACAAAAATGATATTTTGTTTGCAATTTAATATGATTGGTTGGCATGGGCTACACCTTAAGTTACTGGCTGTAAAGCCTGGCTGATTTTGATATTGAGAGCATTTTGGCCTTTATCTGTAACTGGAGTAGATTATATCATATGGATAGTACTTTACACCAGGCCAAGGGTCTAAATGGATCTATTGGCAGTCTAATATTGTCAGTTTATCCTCTCAATCCACAGCCCTCTACTGATTCTTGGCACAGCAAACTAGAATACATCCTAACTTAATCAGAAGCCTTAATTTCTAACAGCTTTTCAGCTTTGAAATAATTATTCTGTGACTTTTATTGACCAGCTGTTGTTAAGCAGCAAGTCAGCACTTGAAGAGTCGTGTCAATAATGAAGTTGCCTTTTTGCTAAAGATGTACTTTGAAGCAATCAATAACATCTCATCAGTCTTCTGAATATGATATATGTGCTTTTTCGAGCTTAAAAAGCAGCTTCCTTTGTCTGAATCTGGGCTAGTTCCTCCAACTTCAAGGCAGAGTTCATATTATTAATACGAGGGTTATTCAGAATATGCTATTGTGCACTATGCAAATGATGAATACAAAATAGGATTCAAGTTTTTGTGACAAGCAGAGCTGTTAGATGTAAATTAATTCTATAGAACATCCATCATTAAAGTGACAAAAGAAAGTGGGGGTGCAAAAAGATGCCTTACGCAGATGCTCACTTACTGAATACACAGACATGTAACATAGAACACCCCAGTTAAACATGAAAATCGGGTATTTAAATTGACTCAGGGAGCATTGCCGTCCTGCTTAATAACTCTTATATTTGTAATGACATTCATCTTCTGCATTTAGCTCTTAAGTCTCTATGCAGCCTGTATCCACCTTATCTGAGTGGCCTTGAACCTGAGGAGATGTATGACAATGTGTTCATTTGTTCTGTAACGCGCACCTTTCACATAGAAACTGAAGCGGGGCAGGTTGCAAGGAACAATATCACGCCCAGTGGCTGCAACCCAGCCCGCACTGTACCTGGCAGCAAGGGATTACAGAAATTCAGTGGACATTAGTCCAGTAGCAATGTTTTCTCAAGAACATCAAATTGGAACTGTAGGACAATGGCCTGCTTTTTTGCAGTCTTTGTTTCTTTTAGAAAAATTAAGCTATCCAAAACTACAGGGATTTATCTAGCAAGCAACCAACTATATAAAATAAGCACCAGAATCAAAATGACACCACCCAATAAGCTAGGTAGATTTAATTAAAATATTTAGTTTAAAAAGTTATGTATAGTGTTTTTGTTTACTTTTAAAAACAAAAGTGACAGTTAAGCTAGCCTAAGGCTAGGAATAAATAAGAGATGTAATTGCTTACTGGCCGTATTCTCATATGCAACACATTTAAGCCCCTTTCACATGGTCTGATTAGAAGGGGATCCGTGAATCATGAAGAGTCCATGAAACACCCTGCTCCACCTGCCAAACCATTTTGATAGCTCCAACCCTGATACACTGAGGAGATGCTATGAAGGCCTGAGAGAGCAACCTCCCCTTCATCCGGTCTATACCTCTCCCCATTTTTACCCTATCCACACCCCCTCATATTTTCCTGCCTATATCCTCTACATCTCGACATTACTGGACTACCCACAATTAACCCTTCAAAGTATTCTAAGGATAACTCCTGTAGCACATTGATATTACTATAAAACACGCACAAGAAAAGTGTATAGACAACTAAAATGTATCCAGGTGTGATGTATTGTTTTGGTCTCTCCATAATATACTATGATTGTTTCCATAGAGTTACTTGCATAGTCAGGCCATGATTTTCACTTTAGGCTAGGTTTACACCTAAGCGATTTATCGCGGGATTTAGTCGCGTGATATTGCACAAAACAGATTTTCATTCAAGTTCAATTGAAACAGTTCACACCTTTGTGACTTGTTGCCTGTTGCATCAAAAGGTTCAGGAGCTATTTTTGGGCAGTTGTCGCGAGGTTTGGGTCACATAGACATCCCTATGCATTGAAAACTGTGCGGTTTTTAAAGCAAAATCACCCAAACAAAAACATGCGACAACTGCACGAAAACAGCTCACCAGCGCAATCACCTAGGTGTGAACCTAGCCATATGCTACTGATATATCTGATGTTCTGCCTACAAATGCCTTTATTGAAAACATTAGTAAATACCTTGAATAGTAACAAAAACCTGAAACATTGGACAAGGTACATCCGCAGGCTTACTTAGCATGTGGTGGGTAGTGGGGCTTAGTCATAGAGCTATGATGTCTGCATAACCAAGTAGACATGAAACTTTATGTTTCACTCCAAATGGATATTCACCTGAACTTCCGAACTCAAAAGTGCCCGAATGCAAATGAATCCGAATGTGCCTTTAACGGAAATTCAGATTCATCCCAATTTTGTTCCACACTAAACTAAATTGGACATGTGACTGCCCTCTGGCCAATCAGATGCGGTTTTTTTATTTTAGGCTGTTGGGGTTGCATTACAGGCACGTTCATGTGACTTTCTGTTGTGGATCTTTCCAAAATGAAAATACGGACGGATATGAAATCCGAATAACAAACTGAATCGAATTTCGGATCCATAATCTGAAAGCAATACAAATCTGAATCGATCCAAAACAAAACAAATTTTCAGTGCGTCTATTACCAAGCTCTACAGTCAAAAAAGTACAACAGCTGATGTGAGACACTCTTCGATCCTAAGATCATAAAGAACCAGCACTTAGTTCTTTTAGAAGCACTGGAGAAAATACTTTCTGCTATACAGACTTAGCGTTACCTTGGTGTTCTGATCTGGTATTGTGATCAAAGTAGTTTTCTTTATTGTATGAATGTCAATTTGCTTCTTTTCTCAGTGAGTTGCATCTGCTACAATCTCATGTATTTGTATAAGGCAGTACTTAAAAGGGGCTGAAAAATGAAATCTTAAATACTACTAACCAGTACAATTTTATATTTCCTTTCATATTATTTAATCCAGTGCATGTTTATACCTTTCACCACTTTCAATCACCCTGTATGTAATATCCAGTATATGGACCCCATTTAAATCACTTGCACAAAGTGTTCCCATTGCTAACAAACTGTTGTATTAGGATATACACCTGATTTCAGTCATTGTTGCCTGACAGGGCAAGAAATTATTGAGTGATCAGCAGAGCTGGATGGCCATGTACTAGACATAATAATTAGCAAAAGTTCTCAATGCGATGGGGCACAAAAGGTAGAGACAGGGAAGAAATTAAATGTCTTCATGCTCAGCAGAGAGACACTAATCTACACACTTGAACGCATGGCAGGCGCCAAGTCTTCAGACCTCAGCTTTAATCTCATATCAAATCTCTGAGATAAAGATCTATGTTATACAGGCTAAAACAGGTATGAGAATCATGTTCACGTTAGTTTTAACTGAAATATACATTAAGCATGTCTTGTGGTGATAGATAATTCCTCCAAGCATAAATAACTTAAAGCAGTTCTTTGATTATGTGAACAGTTTTACATGATAATGCATAGTAACTGCAAAACAGCAAATAATAATGTAAGGAGATTTCCACTATCATTTAAAAGCATAGCACTGCTTAAAGTTAAGTTTAATCTGCTTTTATTTTGCGTCCCCTGGTTCCCCCTTTACCCCAGTCCCCCACTCATCAACATGAGCCTCCATGGATGAATAAACTGACATTTAATGAATAAAAAGGGGAAAATAATTTATTCTTTTGCCTTTACGTATTTGCAGAAAGCATGGGCCTCCATGTGAATGAAACACAATCAAAACCCTTAAATATCTTCCTGGATCCTAGACTTTCCTACTTGGGAGTGCATATTACCTCCACATATACTTCCCTGAAGCGAGCAAATTACCTGGCCCTCTTTAAATGACCTTTTAGACACATGGAGCCACCTGCCCATCTCTTGGTTGAGTAGAATCCATGGAATAAAAATGTCTTAATTATTGTTTAAATGATTGTACCACTTGCACGTCTTACCTATTGTAATACCAAGCCATATTTGACGCTTTAAAAAATAATTTGGGGAACTGTAAGGCCAAAAAGAGCAAACCCCAACAATATACAGAAAGCTGAACTCCACCAAATAGCTGGGTACATTGTTGCCATGTTATATATAGAAATGTATATTGTTTATATAGTCTTATATAGTTTTAATTGTTAAAAGATTTTTATTTTTGCCCAGTCATTGTTGTAAATCCCTGCTAGACAGTACAGTCAGGTGCTGCAATGCCTGAGAATTCTTAGCAGACTGCATTGCAGCTGACCAAAGCATTCTGGGTTAGTACAGACCCTAGCATGTGATTGGACAATGAATGAGCAGTAGCATACTGATGGGATCCCAACTCTGCTCTCTCCTCCCAATTTTAAATCTGAGCAGGAGTAGGCAAACTCTGAACCTCCAGCCATGGTGCAACTGCAAATCCCATTAGGCATTGCAAGCCTCTGACAGCCACAGAATTTCAGATGTAGATGCATAGTGGAATTCATAGATTAACAACAGCTGGAGGGCTGAAATTTATCTACCCCTGGTATGGGAATCATAGTATATTGAAATCAGGACACATTAAGACACTCTGGTCAGCTGCATATGAAAATACATTTAATGTTTTAATTTTTTTACATTTGATAGGTTTGTTTGTAGGTAGGTATAACTGCCATAAAACATTTCATTTGTCACTACTGTATACCTTCATCTTAATAAATTCAATTCCTTTTTTTTTTTTTTATTACTCTGACCACAATTATCAAATTTAAGTGACAAAGGGCTATAAATGACTTTCTTAATCTATGAACAAAGCGACAATAAACCGAGGTGCAACCATGAACTTTACAAAGCTTTTAGTCAATCTACTAAGGAAGATGTCAATAAATCACATGTCCAGGGCTTGCTGAAGCAGGGTCAGCGCTCGCTTTAATACATCAAGAAGAAAAATGCCACAGAGACATTGCCTCCCAGGCCTTATTGTCGATAACAGTAGCCCCATTCGCTTAACAGCTAGAAAAATATACAATCACCAAAGTGCACGTGGAACTCTATCCGCACTAGGTCACAAATTAATTATCCTCGCTGGCAGTTCCAGAATTGAAGAATGTTGTTCTGTGTTGAGAGAAGTGTTGTTATTTGATTCATTAAAAATGGAAATATGTAGAGTGTGTGTGAACAGTGTGTAATAGAACCTAATAACTGGCGACAGCCAAAATGGAGTTTAGTTTCATCTTCAATTTGCAAAGAATACCTTGTAAAAAAGATATCTACAACATACAACAATAAAACAGACAGAGATACAAATGTTTGATTTTTTTTTATTACAGTAAGGAAAGCCTAGAACCATTGTAACATTTTTACTGCTGTCTGTTGTGGATTTCTCCCACTTCCTGCTTGGTAAAATAATTTTCCAAGTGAGGGAAAATCTCTACATTGATGCCCCATATAGCACTAAAAACCAGACAGGTGTTTTAACTCTTCCTCATTCTATCCTAAACTAAAAAAGAAGGTGTGCGACCGTTTCTACTGTACGGTCGCACTTCTTTTGTCTTCCGAGCACGCTGGAAAACCTGCCGAAAATGTTAAGATTTTCGGCGGGTCAGTGGCGTGCTCGGAAAACAAATGCCGAACGGGCCGGTGTGCACAAGAAATTTGAAGGAGGCTGGGCTGGAGGAATGATCTGCTTACTGAGGAGGGTCACAGAGGAGCTGAGGAGAGCTGCTGTCTGGACTCTGCAAGAGAGATTTCTTGCCCATGACTCAGCTACTATACAGAAGAGAAGAAGCCAGTTGGTGAACTACAACTTTTAAACACTTTGCCTGTGCGCCTTCCCCCAACTTTTCCCTTGAGATTGTTAACACAACTATCCAGCCCTCCACCCATGCCAAGGTCCTAAGTGTCATCCTTGATTCAGACCTCACCTTTCTTCTCCACATCCAATCACTATCCAAATCCTGTTGCCTTCACCTTTGCAAAATCTCCAAAATACGCCCCTTCCTCACCAATGAAACTGCTAAATTACTCATCCACCCACTTGTTATATCTCGTCTTGACTATTGCAACTCCCTCCTCATTGGCCTACCTCTACACAGGCTATCCCCCCTGCAGTCTATCATGAATGCAGCTGCTAGACTCGTTCACCTAACCAACCGCTCAGTGTCTGCAACCCCCCTCTGTCGATCCCTGCACTGGCTTCCAATAGCCCAAAGGATAACATTCAAAATATTAACAACCACTTACAAAGCCACCCACAACTCTGCCCCTGGCTATATCTGAAACCTTAAAGTATCTATCTAACCGTACCCTCCGCTCTTCAAAAGACCTCCTGCTTTCCGGCTCCCTCATCAACTCCTCCCATGCTTGCCTCCAGGACTTCACTAGAGTCTCTCCCATCCTATGGAACTCTCTACCCCAACCTGTCCGTCTTTCTCCCACACTGACTGCCTTTAGGCGATCCCTTAAGACTCATCTCTTCAGGGAAGCCTATCCCACCTCAACCTAACCGCTGTACAATCACTTTCTCAAACAATCATCCCCGCACAGCTGGTCTCCTCATGTATCACTTGCCCCCCCCTTTTAGATTGTAAGCCCTCAGGGGCAGGGCCCTCCTTACCATCTTGTCTTGAATTGTATTGTGATTGTAATGTCTTCCTTATATTGTAAAGCACTGCACAATCTGTTGGCACTATATAAATCCTATATAATAATAATAATAATAATAACTTCCAGGTTCATCATAAGCCTACTTTCCCTGCCATGCATTGTGCTTTCACCTGTGGGCTCTATATTGCTACCATGTCCTGTAGTGATGTGGTGAATATACTATTGTGACTGTTCTCACAGGGTCATACATTTATCCTTGCTACTCTCTGTTCAAGAATCAATGTTTGTGGTTGCCCTCGTCGGACCGGTTGCTATTGCTGTTGCTACTAGTAAAGATAGTATCCTCTATTTTGTGCTTTTGGGTATCCTGCAACCTTAAAACCTCTTTCCTGCATTAACTACTGAGCAATACATAAAAAAAGACCCTACAACTTGAGCCTATTCAAAATAAAAAGTGTGAGAGTTGCAGGAGCTGGAAAAGAGGGCCGTTAACCGCTACGCAGGTAGGGGGACCCAAAATTACCATCACTACACATATATGATGGACTGCCAATACACAGTAAACAAAAAAATGTCCTTCAGCCTTTTTTTTTTCTTTTTATAATTCTTTATTTAAGTTTTATATTTTCAATAACAAAGAACATAGCTTAAGCATTATGGAAGGTTTACAAGTTAATCATATAATATAAACATTTAAAATTATATCTTGAAAAAATGAAATCAGATATTACATAGTATAATCCTGTAGGTATAAAGTATGTCTTTAGACAATATGGTTATTGAGACTAAATGAGAAGATATATATACATACATACTCACACACACCTTCTGCCTTTTTTTAACAAAGTGTACCACAACATAGAACGTTGTGTCTGGACACCATTCTAAAATAATGGCACCAAAAGGACCACACTGAACAAACTGCAGTGTTTTACCGTACATTGCATATTTAATGGCCCTTACACATATAACTGATAACCAATAAATACAGAGGTTGTTTACCGAAGTTGCTCTAAGTAAACAAGCATGGTAATATTTATAAATTGTTACTTTAACTTTCTTTCCCTTGTATAACTGAACTGATTATTTTAAAACAAACCCCCTACTTGCTTGGGTGTTAGAGTTAAGGGAAGTTTTCTTCTTGAATAATTCAGGCAGAACTGGTTATTACTGCCGTGATCTTTCCTAATATTCCCTAGGAAATGAGATGTTAATACTGATGGCTTTTGTATAACATACAGTACCCTTCCAAATCTTGCCTCTGATATTATGGCTCTGTTCATCTTTGTTTTAGTCTCTCATCTTTTCAGTAAGCCAGTTCTGCTATCATGTTCTGAAAACTGATAGATGCAGTATATACTATATGAAATGTTGGCTATACACTGCATTCTGAAAGAACTCATGCTGACTTTTTGTTAGTAGAACTTCCCTATTGAATGTACTTTGTTTTATCTTCTAATAAAAGGAGAAATAAGCAGGCTCTTTTGAAATATGAATATTATCATTTTGTGTATATTGCTGGAGTAACCTAAGGTGATTTGATCTTTAAGTATTGTTTTTTTTCACTTAAAGCGACTCTGTCACTCGAAAAGTTTTGTTTAAAAAAGAACCCTGCAAAAGAATGTCAACAATACTTATAGGTCCACCACATCACTACAGGACATGGTAGCGATATAGAGCCCACAGGTGAAAGCACAATGCATGGTAGGGAAAGTAGGCTTCTGATGAACCTAGAAGTGTGTCAGATGTTAAAGATTCTTCACCTGCTGGAGCTCTTTAAGAAGTCGTTTTGCTGTATGACTTGTTGTTCCAGTAGATGGTACTAGATAGGTAACCCTAATCATCATTAATAGCTTACTTTACTCTTCATTTTCTTTTCCAATATTTAAGATTAATTGTCTGAGTTTTGATCTAACTTTTAACGGGCAGATACATCTAAAACCAATTGCTCTTTTGTTACCAAACAGTGGGTTCAACCCCAATTTTAAACTTTTGAAAGTACATGTCCTGCCTAATAACAGACATCACAAGATATTACCTTAATATGTCAGAAAGGCTTCTTAGTATTCCCCTCTCTGATTTAGTTTCACTTTGTTACTGGGGACTGACTTTTCCTGACTTGATTGCCAAACTCGTGATTGCCATTTCTTTGCACAGGGAAAGTTCCTTTACATGCCAGTAAGACAGTCTTGTTGAACACTGTAATAATAGTGGCAGGGCATAGCCATGCGGTCAGGAGAAAATTAGATCCTAGTAACAAAGTGAACCAAACAAGCATTTCTGGGTAATAAAGGTAAAAGCCGGCATCTTGTGGTGTGTGGTGTTAGGCAGAATGTTTACTTAAAAAAACATTTACCGGTAAATGGAGCACAGGTTCACTCTACAGATTAACATGGACTAACAAAGCTGATGTGAGTGGGTTAAAATCTACCCCCTACTCCTCCTCAAAACCAAAATATATGTCTTCACACCAAGCACTCTAGTCGCTTGTTTCTTGATAAGATTCCCGAGCTCAAAAATATATATACAATAATATTCTATGAGGTAAATAATAAGAAAAACAATATCACCACCTAAAAAACATATCAAACATTTCAACCAGATTCCAGATTTTTGTGAATGCAGGCTATAATGTATAGGCACTTCTATAGGCCAAGCCTTATCATGTGACAGGCTTTATTATTAAATTTGCTTTAAAGGTTCATGCTACACCCTTTACTTTTTATATACAAATTATTTGTAAATAAAAGGTGGAAAAAACTATGTTTTTTTCCCCCAAAGTGCAATGGCTGACAATAAATGATACAGCTTCTGTACTCACATTCATGATGTCACCCACATGGTACAGGCTCATGAGGCAGCTGACATGCTCAATCATTTTGTTCATTACATAAACAAAAAAACCTTTCACTCCACTGACAAGGCAAAAAGCTTCTGAGTCTGTATTCTGCCTCCTCACACATTTACAGTCTGCTGTCCCATTTACAGTCTGCTGCCCTACAATTTGAAATACTGTAACACTGAGTAAGATGTAACATATTAATGTGCGATGGCCATCAAATACCCATTAGCCATCTTTCAAATAAATTACTGTTAATCCAAGTCAATGAGCCATCACTCAGTGATAATTGTGTCAGCATGTTACTGAATACTGATTTTTATTTTTGTCATTAAATAATCCTTTACAAACTTTGCTATTCTTTGCTTTTGAGAACAGCGAGCAAATCTTTCCAATCTTTGCATTTTGGCTATTTTTATTTTAGAAAAAGAAAAATTCTGTCATGTTAGTGGGGGAAACACTTTGTGCAGTGGTACTATGCTTCTAACTGCCAAGTGAATGTGCAGATGTTTGAAATACTTGTTCCTGTATGTCTTCCTTAGCATGTCTTAATTAAGCTGAGCTGCAATATCAATGCACAACATAAGTAAAGAGATGCTGAAGGGGCTTCTCTTTATATGTAGTAATCTACTTTTCCTCTGCAGGTAAGTAATTGGTGGAGACTATGGTCCAATAGTAGTTCTGTTTTGGAGCAGGGTTTCATAACTTAACAATAGTGCATACCATATATATATAAACACAGTTAAATAGGGGTAACTGTGTTTGTTTTGTTTTGGAACTAAAAGTGTGCAAGCAAATGTTTAATGAATAGTTTCCACTGGTGTGGGTCACCACAGCTCAAGGACCTCTTGACTCCAGCGCATAGAGTACTCTGTAATACACATATGAACCAGAAATATCCCCTAAGCTGATCTGAACTGTACAAAAAACACTTGCTGAAAAGTAGTAATACATTGGTACCTCGGTTCATGAACTTAATTCGTTCCACGATTCTGGTCGCGAACCGAATCAAACTGTTATCAGACCGCGATCTCGACTAGAGGAAGCCACGGCCAGGTGTCAGAGCAGGGAAGATGGCTGCTGTTGTGTTCGTCCCCCGATGCGGAGTTCGCAAATGGAAGCAAAATTTTGCTGAACTTCCTGTTCGCAAACCGAATTGTTCGCAAACAGAAGAGTTTGTGAACTGAGGTACCACTGTATAATATAACATAACATGAATGGAACCTAGACCAGTTTTTATTGCTGTATGTGCAGCCTTTAGAGCAGCGGTCTCAAAGTACCGGCCCGCGAGCCGGTACTAAGTGGCCCGCAGCCAGCTGACAAGTCAGGCACACAGTCGCCGGCCACATGCCGGACTTGCGGGAGCAGCTACATGGTCTGCATCCTCGATGCAGACCTTACTAATGATCACCGCTAGATCACCCGGGAACGACGATGTACCTCCTCCCTGCACGGATGAAAGCAGGTGAGGGGGCTTGGAAGGAAAGGAGGGAGGGAGGAAGTTTATGATGTCTGCTGGGGGGGCGTAGGAGGGAGGGGGGAAGTTTATTATTATATGTGCTGGGGGGCAGTGTATTAAATGTATGATAGTGACAGATTCCTAACTGCATGTAATCCTTTAACATATGATTACATGCGGTGTGCAGGCGTGTACATGCAGCAGCTGTCACACGATCATTCATTTGAATGGGTGGCAGTTGCCACTTGTAACATATGCAGACATTAACACTGGTACCGTATATAGTAGTGGCCCCCACGCGACTAAAAAATGTGACCAGTGGCCCCCGAATAAATTGAGTTTGAGACCCCTACTTTAGAGAGATCCTCCTCACTTTATTTGAGGTCACCAGGACAACAAGCAAGGAGAATCCACCCTTCAGGGACACAATTTAACAGAGTTTGCAATTCACATGTACCCCCGCAAAAAAAAATGTTTTGTTTTGTTTCTATTCGGATTTTTATTTCTTTCGTTTTTTGGATTTTGGTATCTGATATTCAATTCAGTATGTTATTTTCATTTTGGAAAGATCCACAACAGGAATTCACATGACCATGCCTGTAATGCAACCTCCAACAGCAAAAAAAAAAACCTTTTGATTGGCCAGAGAGCAGTCTCATGTGTGATTTAGTTTCAATTTGAACAAAATTCAGATGTGTCCGAATTTTGTTAAAGGAACATTCGGATTCTTTCTCATTTGGACATGTTCGAATTCGGAAATTCGAATTTAACGAAATTTGTATAAATATCCATTTGGAAGGAAAGAAATGTACATGTCTAGTTTACAACCCTTTCGTTATCTATCCACGCCTAAACAAACAACGGCTGATTTACTGAAGGCTGTTTACTTTGCAAGGGAATTTGCACATAGCTTAGTAAATGTGGTGAAATTTGACTTTGCATGACATACCAAATGACAAGCAAGGAAAATAAACAAACAGTATTTCTACTTTCACATGATTGGATGTTGGAGGTAAGCAGAGGTTCACCTCATTCACTGAGCTAAGGGAAAATTCCACTGCAAAGTGAACAGCCTATTTCCCTTTTGTAAATCAACCCCATATTGTCTGCAGTTTCACTTTAGGAAGATTGGTCTAGACTGCATCTGTGTGCTCCTCTCTGCCAAGTGGTTCCTGCTCTACAACGTAAAACCTAACTCTAGCCATGGGAAAGATGAAATGTTTCTTTAATGTTTTATTACTGTTTGAAGCCTAATTGGGGAGGTTTTTCCTCACATCCTGTTTCTGATGCCCATACAAAAAATGAGAGGTGTGGTAGTCGCTGGTACAGGAAGTCACAAACAGCAATAAAAACATAGTTGGATATTCTAACTCTTCTTCACTGTACTTAGGATGTGTTTTTAATTGTATACCCATTAAAGATATTACTTAACACGTCCAGTCCTAACAGGAAGAGTGAATAAACCTTTCCAATAAGGACACATATTTAATAAAATGCAGACAGTGCCTCTAACCCTTGCTTGCTCTATCCAAAACAAAATAAAATGTTTTGGCTAAAACTGGGCTTTAATCCCTTCCTGCCCACAATCTGCATATTAACATTTATCAGCTTTATGGCCGGTCACCAGCTGACACATTGCACATCTGATATCACTCAGCTGTCCCTGATAGCTCCAGTCCTCACTGACAATTAGCATCATAGAATCACTATGTAAACTATAACACATATGATCTACCTCTACTCCTCCTCATCACTTACAGGCTGGGGGTTTCATTACATATGAAACTTAAAGGTGGGAGTGTGCATCTTTTTAATACTTTGTCAGATACAATTACAGTATTAAAAATATAAATACATAAAAAAGTTAAACTTTTTTTCAAATTTTTGCATATTTGTCAGCCTATAATAAAAAGGCAGAGCAGAATTTTTATTAATACTAAAATAAAAACATTATATGTCCTTAAAAAACAGAGGTATTGTTTTTAGAGTTATTGTCAAGTTAACTGATGCATTCTAGCACTACAAAAAAAAAAGCAAACATCACATTTAAGAATTGGTAAGTTGCAATTTAATAAACTTTGTGTTTGGATTTCAATGAGTCAGAATATCTTAAGTTAGTATTTCCTATGTGCAGATCTATGTGTTATTTAAAAAGAATAGTTTTGTCATTTATTGTTTGTGTATATAATCTATTATCACAAAAATATGTGTTAAAAAATATCTGTTTTCTTGTAGCAAAACTGTCTAACCTCCATTCTAAAAATTCCATCATTCAGTGATTAGGTATTTTTTTCTATAAATAATAGTGATAACATTACAAGTTGTATAAAACATTTGTACATGAGTCTCCAGGAAAATGCTTAAAATATCATAGTCTTCTTAACTGCAATACATTTGCATTTCAAACTAAACCTAGTACTTGAACTCAGTATAATCCTCCTACAGTATATGACTCTTATGACATTGTCAATAAGTTTAATTACAAATTTGAGAAAAATCCACATTTATATTATTGCTCGTGGACATAAATTGTTGAGTAATTTCAGAATAAAGTGATAGGTCATAAAGCCTAGGAAAAGCACAGAAAATCAATACAACTTGTGCACTTTGCTCCAACATGAGCATTATGGAAAAGGACAGGTTTTTGTTTCTTGATGAACACACACGGGATTATAAAGTCTGAATGTTGTAGAAAACAGAAATAATATGACTCTCTGTGACCAAGCTATTTGTAGTGCTGTTTGAAGCTAAGGAAAAACAAAGTTATAGATTGTCATACTTGTAACTTCTAGGGCTTTCCTGGTCTTTGAAAACCTAGGAAAGAATGTGCCTGCAAAGAATGTTCACCATTACCCTGATGGCATCATATGATCAGGTCCACTAACAATCTCTTACCACCAAACTGGATCATTTATGATGATGATCTTTAAATTATATTGGATTTGGAATTAGATTTTCAAGGTCTGGTCTTACCAATTGCAAAGAAGTCTAGAAATTTAGATAGCATTATGCAGAAATCCAGGAGGCATGTAGGCTACCTAAAGATTCAGTGGATTCAAAAAAATTGGATGAGGCTTTACGAAAAAAAAAATGTTTTACATTCTAAACGTAACATATTTTAAAATTTACCAGTTAAGCTAAGTTTATTAGACTGTGCTGTGTGTGGTCAGCTTAACACACACATAAGTTGAATGTATCAAATTGTTAAGTAACAAAATACCCCGAGAAAAGAAAGCCATAATATGTAATAGAATGGTATGAGGCAATACATATAAAAAATGGGTAAGAGGCACTACATGTGCTACAGAGGCATGGTACACTGTATGTAACAACAGTAAGTCATAAGACAATGCGTTTAATAAAGAGAAGTGGAGCACTGCATCTATGGGAGTGCAAATCTCACCGGTGGCATGGATAGTTGGTTTATGCGGTACGCCCTGCAAATCTCACTGGGAATATGATTATTATTTATTATGTCTGAAGGCGTTGATACAGCATATATACATTCAGCGCAGGTGACACTAGCCTTTACAAGGAGTTGACATGTTCTCCCTGTGCTTGTATGGGTTTCCTCAGGGTACTCTGCCCCCCCCCTCCAAAGCCTTGCTGGAAGGTTAATTGGCTCCTGTCTAAATGGGCTCAGTATGCATGTACAATAGGGACCTTAAATTGAGGGCAGGGACTCATGTGAATGTGCAGTATGTAAAGTGCTGCGGAAAACTGTTGGCACTGTAAAAATACCTGTAATAAATAAATAAATACCATGTGGGAACAAAAGAGATTAGTCTATGAAAGATGTATTGTTAGAGCACTTGACCACATTTTCCATAAACATTTTTGGCCATGTGCAGTATATCTGTAACATACATTCTTCATTTATTTTTCAATTATTTTATTGTTTTTTTAACCTAAACTACCATCAAAATTATTTTTTTAAATATATTTTATATGCTCTTTTCTTGCAAGCTCTAAAATACTAAAACCCATAGAAATAATTAAAATATTTCCAACATTGCTGACTTTTTTTTTTATTGGACCTCAAAAATGATTGAAATTGAATGAAATTTTTGTACAATTAAGAATTGCCGAACAATTGAATTTCATCACATTTGGGAACTATTAGTCTTGTTAGTCACTAGCAACTGTTGAGCACACGGATTAATGGCTGAGCATCAAAACTGACATTGTGCTGCCAATAATTTGCCCATACATGAGCACCTTACAAAGGCAGGCCTATACTGTATAGACGTCTTACAAAAATCTTTATAATCGGACACCGGCCATGTCTATTCCGCTTGAAATGGTTTGTGCTACCCATTTTTCTCCATAGGGTGAATTATGAGAACAATAATCTGGAGAAGCTGAGCTCTCTTATTAACAGCAGATATAAATCTCCCTAGTTAAGGTAGGAATTCCTCACAATGCACAGATTTCAGCAGAGAGCAGACTGCAGATGGCTCCTTTGAAATTAACAGTACACTGTGATTGTGTCTATGTTTAACGCAGATTTCATCATAACTCTTGAAATAAATAGCCTGTCTCAAGTTGGCACTGGACTCCATTGAGCTTCCTGCCAAGTGACTGAAAAATCAGATAACGCATGCTTGAAGGCAAGTATGCAAGAATTCTCATTCCATCAGGCTGCTTCTGACATGGAACTAGTGAATAATGTGCAACTGAGTGCAGTATCTCAATGTATAACTATTTTCTTTGTGGATTTAAACAGGTACAACATTATAGACCTGGTCTTCACCACATGGAAGTTTTAAAGTGTTATGAATGTAAGTTAAAGGAGAATTGTTGTACATTGTCAAGTAGGTAAGCATAAAAGGTATGTTACACTTACCTCCACTGCATCCTTCTTCAGATATGCAGCTGAAAAATCATTTTTTGCTGTTCACTCTCTGACCATTTGCTTTGCTTTGAAAAGTTGGGAAATCCCTAAAGACGTCTGTGAGATCAACTGCCATTGGCAGGACAAGGTCATCCAACAGGAAGTGAAGATGTAATTTACCAATGTTATAGTAGACTTAAAATTAATGAAAAGAAACCTGTTATGAGTAAAACTGTCATTGCTGACCACTTTTTTATGAAAATATTGGTCCCCTGGTTAAAATCCTTATGGCATCAACACAGTGAACCAGGACTTCTTATTTTCCTGAGTGAAACCAGGACTTTAGATTTTCATGACAGTAATCAGGAATTCTGATTTTTTTTCTTACTGTCCTGCTTACTTGATTAGTTAAGTACTAAAATAAGTGTGTCAGTGCAATAGCTGCTTCAGCATTTAACTTGATGAAGAGAAAGTGAGGTGTCCAGGGTGGTCAGAGAATAGCAGAAAGTACTTGTACTAACGTGAGCAACTATAGAAGAAGTCTCACCTCATATTGTTTTTTTATAGCTCAATCCCCTCACTCCCACACTGTGTGTTGATTTTTATCCCATGCTTCTGTGTAAAGTGGAAACTGAGATACAGACTTTGACAGCTCACGCCTCTTAATTCACGACCACAATCTGCCAAAGAAGACAGACTCTTATTTGACATGTCTTATCGCACTGTCTCTGCACTTTCCCAACACAAAACAAGGCTTCCCTTCTAGTTCTAGTTCCTGTGCTAATTCCTGTGAGAGCTTGCCCCCTAGCTCTGCATTCTGGTGACATTGCTTGTGTCTGGAAAGTGCAGACACAGTGAGATAAGTGTCAATCAAGTGGCTGTCTTCTTTGCAGATCCTGTTTTAGGAATGAAGAGGAGTCAGCTGGCAAAGTCTGTGTCTCAGTTTCTACAAAAAAATTATACAAGGTGAGACTTCTTTAAGATTCCATTTACACTACTGCACTGTGGTAACAATGTTATTGGCATTAGTGCCCCAACACACCTTATAGATGTGTGTTGCAGCATGGTACAACGAGTGGCAACACATGCTTCTGTGGGCTTCCAAAAATGCTACATGCACCTTCTTTGGTGCATGTTAGCAAGCCCATTCACATGAATAGTCTGCCTTAATGCAATGCACATTATCACAGGGCCTTTAAAAGGGAACTATGGCCAAACCTCTTTTGGTTTTAATTCTCTTTTGGGTCACAGAAGGACAATTACTAACGTTCCCCTTTGGCCCACAACTCAGCAAAATGACAGCACAGAGCTACGCTTCATGATAATGATTATAATAAAGATAATATTGTTGGGGTCCACCCTGCTATGCGATTGACAGCTGCCTCTCTAGAGCCAGATGTGCCAGCTCCCTCCTCTGTCTGCCCTTCCAGTTTTTGCTGGACGAACGGAAAGGGGACAAGGGAATACCTGTGTGAAGCGGTAACTGACAGTCACTGCTCTCTGCAGGGAGAGGATCATGAACTGAGCAAGCAGCGGTACGCGATCAGTCAGTTCTCAATCTATAGAGTAGACATGTGACAGCTGCAGTGTCACATGTCAGCTCTAACTATTCATTCTCCCCATAGTTCTTTAACGCCTATTTTTTATTTTATTTTTTAAGGATTACCAAACCTCAGAATAATTTTTAACATAATGCAACTTCCCAGACATTAGATCTGATGCCACAAACTTCTTTGTTCTAGGACTGGAAAATACGAATTTATATTTTAAGCAAATAAAAAATCAATTTTTAATAAACAAAGCTTTAAATTAGTTGCTTTTCCTACACTATTGCTTGCTTTATTAGCATGAGGAGTTGAAGATTAATTAGAAAATAGATTCTGTGAAATAAGACTTGTCTTCAATATCCAAAGCAGCGGATCTCCTGCCGAGAAATAAAGCAGCATGAAAGGCATTTCCATTTCTCTGTACTTTCATTTCTTTTGTTTGTATAGTGATGATTTCTTTTTAAAGTCTAAGCAATACTCACTGTTATCTAGGCCACTTATTACAATATTACTGTCTCATAGCACCCTTTCATTCAAATATAAAACATTATGTTTCCAGCTGTACATATCTACACACGGCGTACTATATATGTGTAAATATAATGTCTCTGGACATATGTAAAACTACCCGTGTCGAGTTTAGTCCTGTAATTGTATTTGCTTAAAACCAAACTCTAGGTAAACAGCTTAATGCACAGATGAAAGACATATATGAGAGATGTTTTATCTGTGAAAGCATTTGTATATCTGTTTATCCAGCCATGAGATCTACGCACCTCTGTCCCACAGCAAAGCCCTGCCTGGCAGGGTAGCCCGGTAGGGTACTGCATCTTTTTCTGCTGCGGTTTGATTTTTCACTTAGGTCTATGACCTGTAAGTGGACAGTGAAAAGAGAAGCAGCACAGTGACGAGATCATCTCTCACTCTGCTTTCTCCTGTCATCATGATTCTTGCACTGCAAAACACTTGGCTGACGTCTTGACCTGCTTCTCCCATTCCTCTCTGAGCTTTTCTGCATAAACTGTACAGTAGACTGCAAAGGGCTGATAGCAAGTCAAAATCAGACACTTACACAGCTTGCATTAAAAATGTAATGATGGTTAACTGATTACAGAGCTGCAAGCATTTTATATCTGCCTGGAGTTCATCTTTAAAGAGCTTTTCAGATTCAGACAAAAAAAATATAACTCCTCCAATCTTTAGTTAGTGACAAAGTGTCAATCTCCATATCACCTTCTCAGTCAGTGGTTTCCAGTCTATAACTAAGGAGCCCAAAGCTTGCTGCAAGTGGGTTTCTAAAACTAGACCTATGCCATGTTGGCCAGAAAGCCCATAGTCCTTCATTGACCTTGAAGTTGCCATTTGAGAATTAAAATAAAGCTAATGATCAAGAGTTGAAGTGGAACACCCATGTAGCCCTTTTAAAGACAAAAAAAAGTTTAAGATCGTAAAACTTCAGCAATGATTCAAGCAGTTCCCCACAAGAAAAAAAAAAGAGAACTCCTGGGTTAGGAAACTCATCTATAATGTAGGAGTATGAAATATTTCTTCTAATATTTACACTGGCAAACCTGGGAATGGTTAAGGATATAGTGCAGTTTTGCAGCTGAAACATCCTACATTAAAGTTCTAATGACTTCTAACATTCAATGCTCACTAAGGTACAAGTCCTGAGGCTCAAAGCTATGAACACAATCTCTTGGCCTACTTGTCTGTTCTTGAGAGTTAACATTTTTTGTAGGGCAGAAAGCAGTTGTGGTATTGAATGGCTGCCTTTGATAAATATTACCACTGGGGATTCAACTCTGCGCCTTATAAAAAGAAAACAAAAGTAAAGGTAGTCAATAAATAACAAAAAAAGACAAGCTTGACACAACAAATAATTCTTACAGTTTACTTCCCCAACATTTAAATTGTCAGACTGCGTGTTAAGTTACATATCTGCAGCATTCTTGGCTGTTAGATGACCCCTTTCTTGGCTGCTAATGGAATCCTTAATGAGGCCTGGGGAACCATCTGCTGTTACACATCTGCCTACAACACTCAGATATGAGGACATATTTAAAACTTTATACAAAGCAGACATTTTTTTCTTTAAATCCCCAAGTTTTTATAATGGAGATTTGTTTGTAGTTGCCATCATTATGTACATCATCTGCTAATCCAGGGAAATACCATTTAGTAATTTACAGCACAGCAATAGTCATGCTGTATATACTATAAATACCCCAATTTAGTCCAGTGAAGCACTTGTTAAAGGAAACCTGTACTGAGAGAAATTTGGGGAAATCCATTGCTGACCTTCTTCTTGCCTAGTTTTCTCTGGATTCAATACCTTCTGAGTTACTGACCCATGTTAAACAGGCAGCCAGGGAAGTCAGAGTTCCTGATCTGTATATTTGTTCTAGGTCTTCTAGGGCTTCCTCTACACTCCTTGCTGCCAAAAACAGCATCAGAGGGAGTGAAGGAAAGGTATATATTGTATGTGCAGCTAGTGGAGCTGGTTTAACTGAACCCTAACTGTATGTTTGCCTATCAAGCTGTAAACCATCTCTAGCTCATATGTATATTTTTAGATTCTTAAATGCTTACTTTTTTGGCTGCTGAAGTGCATACCTATAAAAGAAGTAGTACCCATTTAACATGCTTCATGCCCCCCTGGCGGCTTCCATTTTATGCACCCATGACATATACACATTCCTCTCTGATGATGTCCACATGCCATAATGCCTTGTGCTCCCTGTGGACTCAAAGCTATGAGTACTGGCACACCAACGGCAGCTTGAAGTCCACAGGGAGCTTACATCGTAAGGTGACATTACTGCTACTGCATGGAGAGCTGCACAGAAAACATTGTCACCCTAGGGCTACAAACCAGTAGGATCACCAGGTAAAAAAAAGATGAAGACTGAAGAAGAGAAACAACATTGCTGCTGAGTGGGCCAAATTTACAAGTTCATAAATGTATGATTTTAGTTTTAGATACACGTTAAAACAAACCTGTTGCTTATCCCTGCTTGGACAAAGTGGAGGTTTAATTTAAGAAAGTACTATGGTGCTAATATACTAGATAATGTTAGGCTGGGTATAGTAGCTTTAGACAGAATCTCATTACCTAATTCCCTAACCTTGAACCTGAACCTAGCCTAACCATTACTACTCATCCCAACACACTCATAATTATCATCCATTGCTGAAACTAGAGCTAATATTCTTCACTGCCAAAATACATGGCAAAAGAACTGTGCAAAATACAATTGTTATGGAACAGACAGTTATGAAGACCTTCATGACTTCATATACATTCCAGAGTGTTATGAAAACAGTTCAGTTTTTGTTAACAGCATTGCTTTTATATTAACTTATACATATAACCACTATTGCTAGCCAAGAGTCTACCAGCATAAAGAAAAAAAAATTTCTTATGTAAATACAAAGCAAAGAGAATATTATTGTAGTGAGCTAACACTTGAAAGTTATGTTTTGGTCTTTTTGTTAAACTTGTCTGGTTCCAACATGATCTACAGCTGAATAGATATAAACCATATGTACAGTCTCATCACCACTTCTTGTCTTATCTGAGCATTTGCATTTTATCTATATAAAAATCACACTAAAATAAGGACGACACGATTCAACATAATACATTCCAACTCGCCATTCCTACAATGAAAATTCTCATTGGCTGAAGAAAAAAGAACTGCAGGAAAGGAAATGGGAACAAAAGCACGGTTATTGGTCGTAGAGGTCAATCGGATTCATTTTCCAAAGGATTAAAGAAAAATTGACACGATTAGTCACTTTGGGTCACAATTCCACTTTTGTTCACGTTGTCTTTTCTCTGATATTTACACAACCAAGAGTTTATTATTAGGGCAGATTAGAGGATAACCCCTGGCACAAAAAAATACAGTAAAGATTCATAAGTGTGCAGCGCTATACTAAGTGAAATGTAATCCCTCTTTCGGGATATATAAAAGTGAAAAAAATATTTTAAATAAATATCACACAATATTAAATAATCTTACAAACCATTATGTACAGTGAATATCCAAAAATTTAGGTTAAAATGATGTGTTCACACTGTGGTGATAAAAATAACTGTAGTCCTTGGGTGAGGGTACAGATAACAACCAATTTTAAAACAATTCCTAAATTCCCAATTTTTTCACAGTCTCTACAAATCATAGCACAGCAGCTTTCATATTTCACCCCTTCCATAAGCGCAGATTTTACATTATTTCCAGTAAAGATTCATAATATTAGGTTATGTGAAAATAGGATAATTTTTTGTGAGGTGAAGCAGTACCTACACTAGCCCTGGCAACAGTGGC
>NW_017306419.1:1052031-1079737 GCF_000935625.1 Nanorana parkeri
CCTTTCTGCCACCTGCACCGCTACAGATGCGGCTCTGTAATCGTGCGGCAGGGCAGAGAGGCGATGGAGGGAGGGAGCCACTGCACCTATGGCCGGGGGCTTTTATTTAGCGTGGGGGGTTCGGTGACGGGCCCTCCGGCATCTGCTGCGGGCAAACTGGCTGGTGCAGCCAAAGGAGAGCCATCACTACCAACCAGGGCCCCCCTGAGCCCCCATTGACCACCAGGGGAAGGTGACCAGGGATTTGAAATCCAGGGACATTTTTAAGGGCTCATTCACACTGGAATCGGCCGGCATGTACAGCTCCGTGCTGCGTGCACAGCCGTATCGGGCAGCTCCCGGGAAGGACAGGGGCTGCGTGTGATTAGTACGCAGCCCCTGTCCTTCTCTATGGGAGTATGCAGCCGCACACCGCCCTGGCGTTCCCCCACTTGCGGGGGGGCCCAGGAAGGAAGAAGGGGCCCCTGCAGTGGCATAACATACGGGGATCCGACGGTGCGGCTGCCTCGGCCGCCAGACAGTGACAAGCGGGCGGGCCGGGCACAGAAAACAACTAGCCAGAAATGCAGGCAAATACTGGAGCAGCACCAGAGTCTCAGCTGCGAGGACCCAGCAGCAGCCACCTGATACAGAGACCCGCCTCCATGTTCCCGGCCGCTGTCCCCCACGCTGGTATGTTTTTTTACAGCCTCCTGCTCAAGCTATAGAACATGGAATAGAATATGGCTGAAACTGACTATAGTGTATTCCATGTTCTGTCATGTCATTGTACTACTAGGAAACAGGAAAATACTAGTTCAGCTGCGACTTGTAGTTCCCTGTTTTAATGACTGTCCTCATGAAAGTACTAGTAATAAAATGTCATTATAGAAACATAGAATAGAATATAGTTGAATTCAAAAAGTTACTGTACTATAATGCCATTGTATTTTCATGAGGAAAGTAATTAAAATAGCCGTTTATCATACAGGGAACTACAAGTCCCAGCATGCACTCACTGTAGGGGGGGGCCTCATGGTTTCTCGCACCCGGGCCCTGAGGTTTCTAGTTACGCCTCTGCACTGAAGCCAGATGGGCATGTTTTTTGCTACGTTGTGTTTATAGAATCAGAAGCTGGAGGTTCTGGTGGGTGAACTGGCCTAATCTGACTGTCCTACTGAGGTAAGTATTAATCTGGTGTGGGGCCTTTTAGTGTAGATGAGTTCAGGAGGACTAAAAAGGGTAGGGTCATGTAGTATTAAAGGTAAACATAAACTGTAGGGCAAGAACATACTTTAGCAGCACATACTCACATTTTCTTCAGTCACCTGCAACTAAATTCAGGTTTTAGCTGCCAGGAGCAAGGGAAAAAACCTGTGTAGGTTCTATGTCACTCTAGTCAGAGCTTACAGAGGACTAAAGACTCAGTGGCAGTGGGCCAGTTGCCAGACACCAGGGCTATCACGTGAGAGAAAGGGAAGTGAGTCACAAGCTTTTATACACCAGTAAGTACTGGGTATATTCTTCACTCCCAGTAGATCATCCGATCAAGAGTGCAGCAGAGAATTAAGTGAGAGTCTGCCATTGGGAAGGTGTGCATTAAAAAAACATGTTGATTAGTCCTGCACAGGCAAAGCATAGGTGGGGTAGCTTTTCTTACTGATTAATATCCTGATGTTACAATTCCTGCTATTCAGAGCTTTTGACCCTAAGTATTCTAATGACATTCACCATCTAGTGGTTTAAGTTCATAACTGCCTTTGTGTGCTTCACAGGCATGTGCCTACACCATTTAGTAGTTTTGGCAATTGCTACTACCAACAACCTCTGCCCGGTTTTTGACTAACTCCTTTAGCCACCTGTTTAAACCTCTAAACATACACATGTTTTTGTGCTGACGTTTTTGTACCATTTAGAGAATAAAGGTAGCACACTATTCTGATTCACTGTAGTAGGGATTTTCTAGTAAGCAGTCTAACTATATAAGCTCTTTGAAGAAGGTAAAAGAAAATATCTTAAAAGGAGGTTATTTAAATGTTTTTACTTTTAGCTTCTAGTGTCTCTTTATGTTTCCAAGTGACAGATATAATCTAATCTATTTAGGTAAACAGCAGAATATTTGTATTTGTTTAAAGCTGCTTTGAAGCAGGAGTATGTTCCAGTGAAATAGTTGAAATGATTGTTGTACTTATTGTGCCATATCATGTCTAATTTCAATGTTATAACATTACAAGCAAGTACAGATTTTGATTAAAATCTACATGCAAATCTCTTGCTAGCTGCATGTTAAATTTCCCATTTCCTAATTTTTACAACAGTGTCTTAATAGACTAAATTATCTAGTTAGTAACAAGTACTATATCTGCCCCTGTAATTCTTTAAAACATAAAATAACCCTCACTCAAATCACAACGTTTCCCAAAACAAATCTGGCAGGAGATACATCAGTATTTTAATTGTATACATTATTAATGTTTTGGATCAGTCAGACAAAAAGTCAATAATTGCATTTCTTTGCACTCGTCTCGGCAGCTCTTCAGCGCAGGCAGCTGAGCAGAAACTGTGCCGTGACCCAGCTTATTAGAATGCATGAAATTACCATGCATGTGTAATGGACAGTTGGATCTAATTAAATCTTCCCAGCTTCTTGTCCATTGTATTAATGGGGGTATAGAAAGCTAGTCTTCCAGAATCACAGAACAAAGGGTGAGCCCAAAAAGGAAATGCATTTTGAAGCTAATGTAGCAGCAGTATTTACAGCGACATAAAAACAGTACATGCGCGAACCTTGAAATAAGGTAAGCGCACGGCAGTGGTTTACAGTTTAACTCAGCAGATGCCAACTATGCCAGCTGCATGCAGCTATAAAAACCACCCTTTTCAGAGAGTACAAAGAGCAAACATGCCACTGTCTTTATGCGCCTCCTGCTATAACACTTGCAGATGTTTTCCTACAGCGTTATTAAGTTAAATAAAAAAGCAGTGTGAGAATGACTAACTTTAAAAACATATTTTATGTTCAGTCAGCAACCCTTTGTATTAAAAAGTCTGAACTACATTAACAAGATAAACTGAAGTGCAAACATTTTAATTAGGATTTACACACATAAGAATGATATTCTTTAAAAAAGATTTTTACTTACTAGTGAGGCTTGCGCAGATCCGTAAATAGATTATTTCAGTGTAGCTATAAATTAACGTATTTCACTTACCTTATTGTAAATGGCTGGCAATCATTTGAGCAGCACTGACATATTGCCTAGTGCATTACAGAGCAAGTTGCTACTCCCGAGACGCTTATTATCTATTGTCTCTACCATACAAGCACACTTAGTGCTGAATTGTCAGAAGACAATTAATCTCTGACAATGTTTTTGGGTTGTTATGTGAAATCAGAGCACCCAGGGGAAACGTGTACAAACATAATTGTGCGGCAAAAGATTTACATGTGACTTTACATTCAGTTTTATTTAATCTGCCTGTGTCTAACTCTTCAGTCAGTATGTAAAGGTCATCTGAAACATGACAGCTGTGGTCCTGTCAAATACAAGACCCCACCAGGGTTGCCAACCTTTTAGAAATATATGGACTGCACTAGAACATCATTGCTTGAGATTTGGGTTACTCAACATTCCCCCGCAAGGTAAGTATATTGACCAACATTTTTTCCACACACATTGGGTCTGATAAACATATGCATAGTGCCCCTGTTAGGAGCATTTTGCACACGGACAATGCTCGCCTGGTGCGTTGTCATTGCAGGGAGCAATGCAATAAAATAAAGCAGCTTCCTGTATTTCTTCTACTTCCACCTCCCCCGTGATCAGCAAGTGATCACTAAGGGAAGGGAAGAGAAGTACAGGCAGCAGAGCAGCACAGAGCTGCCCACTCCCTCTGATGAGTGGCCTTCTGACATATCACAGGGAACCAGCCAGCTGCATCCTACCCTATGCTCAACTAGGCAGAGGGAGGGAATAGGCAACTTTTCCTGACTCGGTCTTCCTTTGTTAGGTGTCTGTACAGACGCTTAAAAGAAAAAGTCGGCCCAATGGTCAAACCAGGCGGAGATCTGTAGCTTATATCTGCACTACATTTCAGCACATATATGAGTTTATAGGGTGCAGAAACTGTGAAATTCCTGCCACAATTTGCAGTTTTAAGTTTTCCAATTTCTGGCACACATATCACATATCACAAATCCTTCACAACCTAGGTGCACTGTGTTCTTTATTTGGAGTATGGTGTATGTATCAAATTTTCTTTAGAAAAACAGTAGTTTATCGGGCCGTTTGTTTTGAGATTTTTATGTTTATTTTTGTGCAATGGTTTGAAATTTGGGCGAGGGCCCTCGGTGAACAAGATGATCTTGCTTAGAATTCAAGGTCCACTTTATACATGCAGACAAATCAAGGACACCCAGAAAGTTCACTGAGAAAAAAACAAAGGTAATTTTTCCTGTATTAGGTTACCAGCTCAATGCACCGTTTGTATTAAAACTCAACTCCAGCCAAGGTTTTATCTTTAGTTTTGTATAAAGGGGAAGGATTAGAGTCTCTGTCAGATTTGTACTTCCATCTGTGCCAGTGACAGGGTGTACCAAGGACAGAAAGTGATGGGATATTTCTCGGACAGAGACTGCAGCAAAAGCACATTTGTTTAGTAGTAGGGGGAGGGATGAGAGCTTCCTTCCTGTCCCAGTGACAACCACACGCTCTCATTTGTTGTCTTAGTGTCTTTGGGACAGGAAACAAGGGGACATCTCTGCAGTCAGAGCACAGACAGCAATAAAAACTGACAGACATTCTGACTCTCATTTACCCTATGGAAAGAAAACATTTTGGTAGAATCAATCGTATTCCCGCCCTGTCCCTCTCCAGAGGCTGATACAATCATGGTGGTCCATTGCACCCATGGAAGCCACTTCTCGTCAAATTTGGTTAATGACCCTTCTTTTTAGGCTATGATTCTCCCATAATGATAGTGAAGCTTCACTATGGATAGGGTTTCACTAACCGAGTGGGTTATGGTGCTTTTCCACTTCCGGACAATGGTAAGTCTAGCCGCCAAAAGGATATGTACCGTTAATTTCCGATATTGTGCTGGAATACGGTCAATACCCAGGGACAGGACCGCCATACCAGGAGATGGGCCCATCAGCACGCCCATAATAGTTGCTATTTTCTGGAATATCGCCCTACAGAAGCTTGTCAAGCATTTGCATTCCCACATAACGTGATGTAGGGTGCCAATTAACCCACATCCTCTCCAGCACAGAGAGGAGGAAGATGCAAACATCCTGGCCAGCCTATGTGGCGTATAGTACCATTGCAAAGATATTTTGTAATGTAGATCCCAAAGTTCCACGCATTTTCTCTGGGGAAAACTATAAACAATTTGACACCATCCTCAGCCCACATTTACTGCGGGTGTTTGAGCGAGCCTCGACGTCTGCCTCTTTTCCACAGGAAATGTTACAAGCCCTGATAGTCACTCTGCCAAAACCGGGTAAGTAGGCTAATGTACCCCAAAACTTCCGCCCTATATCTCTCCTTAATGTGGACGTTAAGCTGTACGCAAAAATCTTGGCTTTTCGCATGATGGAAGTACTCCCATCTCTGATACACCCTGACCAATCAGGCTTTATTAAAAACCGAGGAGCTCCGGATGCTACACGAAGAGGTATCAATATCTTACACCACGTGGAGAGATCTAAGACACCTTCTCTGCTCCTTACTCTGGACGCAGAGAAGGCGTGTGACAGGGTCAATTGGGAATACTTATCCCGGGTACTGCAAAAGTTTGGGTTCCAGGGTTGGATCCTTTCTGCTGTCCTAGCATTATATTCTACCCCAACGGCCCGGGTCTTCACCTCTGGAGCCCTATCCATTCCATTCTCTATTTCGAATGGCACGAGACAGGGTTGCCCCCTATCTCCGCTCATTTTTGATTTACTAATAGAACCTTTAGCATTTGCATTCCCACATAACGTGATGTAGGGTGCCAATTAACCCACATCCTCTCCAGCACAGAGAGGAGGAAGATGCAAACATCCTGGCCAGCCTATGTGGCGTATAGTACCATTGCAAAGATATTTTGTAATGTAGATCCCAAAGTTCCACGCATTTTCTCTGGGGAAAACTATAAACAATTTGACACCATCCTCAGCCCACATTTACTGCGGGTGTTTGAGCGAGCCTCGACGTCTGCCTCTTTTCCACAGGAAATGTTACAAGCCCTGATAGTCACTCTGCCAAAACCGGGTAAGTAGGCTAATGTACCCCAAAACTTCCGCCCTATATCTCTCCTTAATGTGGACGTTAAGCTGTACGCAAAAATCTTGGCTTTTCGCATGATGGAAGTACTCCCATCTCTGATACACCCTGACCAATCAGGCTTTATTAAAAACCGAGGAGCTCCGGATGCTACACGAAGAGGTATCAATATCTTACACCACGTGGAGAGATCTAAGACACCTTCTCTGCTCCTTACTCTGGACGCAGAGAAGGCGTTTGACAGGGTCAATTGGGAATACTTATCCCGGGTACTGCAAAAGTTTGGGTTCCAGGGTTGGATCCTTTCTGCTGTCCGAGCATTATATTCTACCCCAACGGCCCGGGTCTTCACCTCTGGAGCCCTATCCGTTCCATTCTCTATTTCGAATGGCACGAGACAGGGTTGCCCCCTATCTCCGCTCATTTTTGATTTACTAATAGAACCTTTAGCAATGATGGTCAGAACTCACGCTGAAATTTCAGGGGTTGTTCTGAATGGCACATCTCATGTTATCAGCCTATTTGCAGATGATGTTCTGCTATTACTCACTAATCCTGATAAATCGTTGAGGGCGGTTTCCTCTTTGCTTGATGCCTTCGGTAGAGTATCGTACTATAAAGTTAACGCATCGAAATCACATATACTTGATCTGGGCGTGCATCCTCAAACCAAGAGAGACCTCCAGTCCTCTCTCCCCTTTCTGTGGAGGGATGATGGAATCTCGTATTTAGGTACTGTGATGACCAGGAAGTGCTCGCCCCTCTTTGAGAGCAACTATCAACCTTTTTGGGGACATTGCCTAGACTATTTAAGTCTATGGATAAGGCCTTCCTGTCCTGGTCTGCTAGGTTAGCGATATTTAAAATGATGGCCTTGCCCTGGCTAATGTACCTGTTTAGGACACTCCCCATCCCTATCCCGGACCGTTATTTCGGGGATCTCCACAAACTCCTCAACAGATTTGTGTGGCAGGGTAAAAAACCACAATGCTCCCGGAGCGTTTTAACTAGACATAGGAGGGTGGGAGGCATGAGTTACCCCGACCTGAAAGACTACTATGTAGCGGTTCTGCTGGACCAATTGAAACCATGGTTACACCTAAAACACACCTTCCCGTGGCATACTGTTGAGAGGGCCCTATCCCCCGGGGCCAATCCACATTTCCTATATGTGGCACATTTGCTCCCAGAGAGGACGCTAAAGACCCTCTCTCCCTGCCTTCAGGCTTCATGTATGGCATGGAGGGTTTTACTCCTTCCTCGTCATACATCGGATCCACTGCGCGCCATACCATCTCCAATAGAAGCCCTTAGAGTCTTAATTCCCTCCCTGTCCCTACAAGACTGGACATCTAGAGGGGTCCGTTATGTACAAGACTTGATGACCGACAATAAAATGCGGCCCTTCTCCACTCTGTCATCCGCATATGGCCTTCCCTCCGGATGCTTTCTCCAATACCTACAGATTAAGCACGCACTGCAATCCAATCCTCAGATACTTTGCAACATACCGTATCCAGCATGGAGATTCTATATTGAGAATTCACCCAAAAAGGGGGGAATATCACTATTTTACTCTCTGCTGTACAATAAAACGTCTTTTGTTAAGGTTAGACCCTATGTAATATGGGAGCAAGACCTCAATCACACTTACTCAGCAGACCAGTGGCTACAGGCATTCTCCTATACGCTTAAGACCACCAGATGCGTGGAACTTTGGGAAAGAAAACATTTTGAATGGAGTTGGACTTTAATTTAAACTTAAATTAAACTCTCAGACATGTTTTAATAATGAATACAGACTAACAAATATACATTGCCCAGCAAAGTATTTCTTTACATTTTCCCCATGCACTTACAGTCATCATGTTTCCAAACAGCTTCAACTCTCTCAGCTCCATTTCCCTGAACTTCTTGTCCAGTACAAGAGAGCAGCGTCCAGCAGCCATCCATCTACTAGCTTGGAGAAGGGAAAGGGAAGGAGAAGGGAAGGGAAAGGAGGAGTTGGGAGCAATGAGCCTTTCTGCCTTTCCGTGTCTGTGTAGACACATACATCTCTCTAGCACACACAAGGGTGGTTCCGTAGGACCCTGCAAGGGAAAGAGTCACCCTAAAACAGGATATCAGGGCCAGTTCTCAGGGGACCAGCTGATTCTGCAGCAAACTAAAACTTTTAAACTTTACGAATCCACTGTAAGTGATTTAATCCGCATTTGAAATACCTTAAAAACCTCTTGACTTTAATTTCACTTTTAACTTGATGCAGAAATAAAAATGCATTTTGTGTCCACCTGCTTAATAGTGAGGAGCTCTTTAAAGACATACAGATTTGCTCATAATGCCAACCTACTGCAGGCAATATCGAAGGGCATTTTGTATTCTTTAACTCAATTAACACATTTTCATCAAATTAACCTATCTTTCTCTACTGTGTCAGACGTTCACCTCCCATCTCATTTTATTGTGATAGTGGGATACCTTTCAGCAGCAAAGAAAACACTTGAGCTACATCCCAAAAAATATGTAGTATAAAAAATAATTTCCCTTAAAGGAGAACTATGAGGTGAGTGCTTTTCACTGAGACTGTCACAGGTCGGCTCAGTAGATCGGGAAGTGAGCGAACACATACTGGTGTTCGCTCACTTCTCGATCCTGTCACGGCCCTCTGCCGTGACAGGGGAGGGAATGGATTCCCCCCTCCCCGCTCCGATCTTCCAGCGCTGATTGGCAGAACGGACGGGGGAGGGTACAGCTGGCTCTGCCTCTATATAGGCAGAGCCAGCTGTCACTCACGCAGCTGGGCGGATCCAGACATAATTGTCGGGTTCCGCTTCAGCTGCGGCGTCTCAGTATACCACGAGCTGTAGAGCGCGGTATACTGCGGCGTCTCAGTATACCGCGAGCTGTAGCTCGCGGTAAACTGAGCTTAGGGTGACGGGAGGACGCTAGTTTGTGTCCTCCCGTTACCCTTAGGAGAACAATAGTGAAAAGCCCTGACCCCATAGTTCTCCTTTAACCCCCCCCCCGCAAGGCTTTTTCCACCACTACATCTCCCTTTGTTTGTGACAATATCTAAAAGAAACCATAGAACAGTTGAAATAACTAAATACAGCCAATGAACACTTTTATAATGCATGGAGTAGGAAACTAAGTAGGAAACTAACCTTTTAGTCCTTATTCAAACCTGCTGAGCTATGACATAGATGCAGGTGTGACTATGCAAAGCTTCTCTATTTTGAAATTCTTCCACATGTGTCTGACTGTTAGATGTATGAGAATCATATAACAAATATGCATTTTCACAGTAAGGGGTGTTTATAAAAGTACATCAGGGGATATTCTTTGTGGCAGTTTTAAATTCTTTGCACGATTTTTCAATAGTTCATCGTGATTTTGTATATGAAGACATAACATGGCGCTAAGCAATGTCTAGAAGTTGCATACTGCTGTTTCTCTTTCTGGCAGGCCACAATCCTCAAGTAGAAGATTAACCTGCATTTTAAGCAGAATCTAAGCAGAATCTACTTTTATCATTGCTAAATGTCTGCTATAGCACCTTTAATCCTCATTAGCAACCCCACGCTAATGATTTCTGTCTTACGGAGACAGTCTGAAATCTTGATTAGAATGATTCTAATGAACTTCCTTATCAAGTAATTGACCCATCTAAATCATTTTGAAACAGACCTCTGTTTCCCGGGTGGACGTTGCTACAGAAGGTGAGGAGGGCAACTGATCACTAAGTCTGGCTGTGGGAAGACATTTAACCTCCATGTCTGTGTGAACAAAGTATAATTATGGATTAAAATCATATCTAGTGGCGCAGACACACTTATCGTATATCTGCATCTTCACACTTGTGTAATTTAATACAGCAAACCTTTGCCTCTACTCTCACGTTGTAATTCAGATAATTGAATATAAGAATACATTTTGCGTTGTTTAAAAGAACGCTATTTTCCTTTTTCTTTTTTGATATTTTGTTTGCCATCAGTTGAACTCATTGTTAGGAAGTAACTAATAATCTGGGTTAAATTCATAAAAGCAGACACTACAAAGTGCGTCCACATTCACTTCACGACCAGTGGTGCCACCTTTGCTCGGAAAGTGTGTCCCCCGCTCTGCATTATGGTTTGTCCAGCCCACCGCTATGTCATTACTGTGGCCTACAGTGGCATAGGTGGTGGCAGGAGAAACCACAGCAGGGGACATGCTGTAGGACATACTTAGTATCAGGGCAGGTGCACACCTATGTGACACCCAACCGCACTGCAATTGTGAACGATTCCGCGCGGATTGCAACGCAGTCAGGAGTAGTATAGGTGTGCACCGATCGCGCTGTGGGTGCCATTATTTTCCTATGGCACCCCAGTCGCACCAGGCGGATCGCACCAATGTATTCCCGCCATGATTCCACCTGTGCTTCTGAACACGCGTCGTATATCGCAGAAAAAAGGCCAGCGCGACTGGGGTGCTATTGGAAAATAATGGTACCCACAGCGCGATCGGTGCACACCTATACGACTCCTGACCGCGTAGAATCGTACACGATTGCCGTGCGGTGGGGTGTTGCATAGGTGTGCATCGGCCCTCATATAGCAGAGTCGCCCAGAGCTCTTCCAGGGAGTCAAGGTTCAACACACCGCCTGCCAAAAATGGTGAGTATGCCTCTTCTTCTTTTGCATGGTACTTCCAGTTTTGTGGCTTTTATTTACACCTTTGCAAACACATTTGAGAAAACCCCCATTATATATATTTGTGATGTGTTCCTATTCCCACAACATATCTAAAAATACTATTTTAAAACATAATTCATACCTTTTAGATTTGTCTGTGTGGCTGGCCTTTGGAGCTTCTCTCTCAATTTGCAAGTGACGAGAAACTCTGTCCTAGTAGAAGGACTAGGGACACTTTGAGCTTCCTTTTTTTTCTTTCTAAGCTTTCCTTTAAATTTAGTTTACAGGCGATAATAACATTGCTACCACAGCGCACACAGCCTTCATTAGGTTAAAAATTAACCCCCCCCCCCCCCACACACACCCCCGTGCACTCTAGAGGATAATTCAGTTTAGAGAAAAACATTTTTTTCAGAAAAGAGCAAGTAAAAATATCAGCAGCAATTTTTATTTATTTTTAAGCTAGGCTATGTGAATGGGAACATGTAACAAATATAACATAGGTGTTATTTCAATTTGGTTGTAAAATTGGAAATACACTTTAATGAAGCACCAGAGTCACTTTAACTTGTAATATGCCTCTGAACTTACTAGCAAATTTCACTAGTTCAGGAAGAGTCAATTACCCAGCACAGCCCCCCCCCCATAGATGAAGCAACCATGTAGCTTCACCTATGGGTTAACACCTCCAATGTATCATAAGTATCATCAAGGTGAAATGGATGGTAAGCGTTGTGGAAGAAGTGTGAAAAATGACAGATTCATCTTAAGTGTTCCTCAAAGAGACCCTGTCGCCGGACAACCATTTCAACAACCACCTCCCCATGAAATTGTATGTGTATTTAATTAGTTTTAGGCATGTTATTTACCACAGCTACTACATTCAAGTTAATGTTGGTTGGGGGTGGGGGCAGAGGGATGAGCCAGCACAGACAATAATTAAAAACTGCCAGAAGAGGAGAGAGCTATGACGTGAAAGATGGGGCAGTGGGGGGGAGGGGCTGGGCTGTGCTGGGTAATTGACTCTTCCTGAACTAGTGAGATTTGCTAGCAAGTTCAGAGGAATATTACAAGTTAATAAAAAATCATTTTGGAAAGAAGAAATGCTGCAAGTAAGCATTTAAAGTAATTGATTTTTCTGTACTTTTACCTGACCTTTCTTAAGTGTATTTCCACTTGAAAATTGACACTTACACCTTACTTGTTTTCTCATATTACCAGTTTCCTCTAAACTGAATCTTCCTCTGGGATACAAGGTGGAATGGGGAGGTTACTATAATTAACCTTGTTTGTACTGTGCTGGCTGATATAAACACTGTCTATCCTAACAAAGGGTTAAAGATCTAGATGTATTGTTTATTAATGAGAGGAAGCTCATTAGAACATCCAGACTTTCCTATCACTTTGAAATTGTAGAGAGACGGTTGTGCTCTGTCCGAATGCTTGCTCTACAAAGGTATCTAAAAGGTAAGAAATATTTTTTTAAATTATTTTTCGGCATGCTGTGTGAATGGGAACACATAACAAACATATAGATGAGTTTTCACAAATTTGACTGCAAATACACTGTAAGTTGGTGACAGGATCTCTTTAAAGGACAAGGGCACTTTTTGCAAAGCAATCAGTCATAGACTTGCATAGAACTGTAGACCCCTGGGAGGACTAAGGAAGAATTTGTAGTGTACTTTTAATAAAAGTGAACTTTTTCTTTAATTTTCACAGCTGAAAAGTGTTAAATAGAATAAGACTGTCAGTAACTCTTATTTCAGACAATTTGCCAAATAAGTACATTTTCTTTCTTTACTTTAACATACAAGCATGTCCTATCAGCACAAGCTACAGCATCTGACAACATTTACAGCTCTGTAATTCCCATATAAAACAATATCATGGTTTATACACACCGTAAACACTGCAGTCATTGTATATTAAGATGAATCACATTAAATATTCCTTATTAAATCCCAGGATTACTAGGGAAAGCAGAGCGCCTCCTTGTTGAAAGATGAAGTTGAACTTTTTTTTTAAAGTGGAAAATTCAGAAGACGAAGACAAAATGGTATCTTATTTCAAACATCTGTTTTGGGTGATCCATGAAATGCACAGCTATGTAGCTGAACTCTTTCTAAGTGCTTTTATACATTTCTCATTCAGTACTACAGAAGTTTCCTTTGATGCCATGAAACCCATTAACTCCTACATTGAATCCGTCAGTGGGTGCCCTCTCATAAATCTCACCAGGAACAACAATAAAGTCAAACTACGGAGATTTGATGTTCCCACATGAATAGGCCCTTATGGTAAATCTATGATTGTATTATAGTTTGTAAGATACGCAAAAACAAAGATCAGCTTAGTACGCCACAAAAGCTTATCAATATGTGATTGCAAGTGTGACAGTGTATATTATTTGATTACTGTGTGTGTTTATTTTTATACTGTTTAACTTCCTTACTACTACTGAGTTAGAGAAAAGTGGAAGGTAGGTGGACGTGTATTTCTGGAGCATCCAATAAACACAGTGCTCTGTTCACTGCTAGCCAGGCATGCACACAATGTCTGTGATCGCACCGTCATTAGACAATGAAGATCACAGACTAAATGCACAAAGCCAATCAGAGTGACTCTGGTCTTTGTGATCGCTGTGGTGGACAATCAAGTAAAACGCATATGTTTACATTTGAGAACCATCACCTTCCTCTAACAATGGCTGATCTCAGAAGAAGCTGATGAGGAAAGATGACAGGAGAGAGAGGGGGAGAGCCAGGCTGCTGCATTGGCACATTTATAATGAAACACTTCAGATTGGCATTAGTAAATAGCCAATCCCCTTACACAATGGAGCTACCTGCAGGGGGAAGAGCGACAACTGAGCTGCAGAAGCTAACATTATGCTTTGGATCTCTGGTAAACGGCAAACATCTGGGGAATCCATTTGAAAGTTTTGGCTCAGGGATGTCTTCAGATGTCAAGAACTTCCCTACTCCCTGTACATATGTACATGAATATGACCCCCCGCCCCACTCTGTGCATGTGAGAGTATGAAACCCTTCCCTCCCATAGACTGTATACACCCCCCCTTGTCTGTGCATGTGAGTAAAAGACAAACCTTTACATCTTTGTTTTTGTTTCCTGGCATTGATAACCCTCCCCAACTTTATCCAAAATGTCAAAAAAATAGATTAACTTTAATTGTATATGCACATCAATTGCATATGGCTGCCCTGATACCACTGAAAGCAAAAGTACATTGGCGAGCACATATTTGGCCTTATTCTTGTAATGTTTACCTTAAAGTGATTAAACTCAGGAATTAAATCTTAAAAATGCATTCAAGTACCTTAACTACTAACAAACAATTATCTTATTTGTGTATCACTCAGCTGTACATTCTCAAATGATCTCTGAATTGGTGCTGACACTGCCCTTCCTTCTGGAGGGGGGCTACTTTTGTTCCCCATGGTCCCTGTGTGTATTGTAAAGTAGCCACCGCTCCACCCTCACTCCCATGATGGACTACAATCTCACATATAGCTAATTTGTATTGAGATTTTAGTCCATCATGGGAGTAAGCTTGGAGCAGTGGCTACTTTACAACACACACAGGGACCATGGGGGACAAAGTAGCCACCCCCCAGAACAAAGGACAGTGTCATCATGAATTCAGAGATGATTTGATGATTTGTCTTTCACATTTTACATGCTTGCTCTTACATATTTTATTATTGTATTAAATATAGACATTTGTAGATGAACCACTAAACGGAGCTCTGTATTTTACTGCAATAACCGAGTCTCCCCATTAATAGCGGACCTATATTCAGAAAGTGAGGATTAGCTATCTTATGGGGAACATCTAGGAAGAGTAACTGTGGAAAAACAGTTCCCTGAAAAATCTACATTTCGCATTGAAATATATATGAACTAACAAACATGTGTCTAAATATAAACCTTTATTCTTAGGTGACCAAAGCTCACTTGCATCCACCACAACCTACTGAACCCTCAAAGCTCATTTTCCAAGTTAAGTTCAGCCAGCTCACGTTAGTAGCTGTAGGTGAGCTCAGTTAATAAAGATATCAGGTATTATTAAATTAGATTAAGCCACAACAATTATCGTTCTCTACAGCCTGTTTATTGTTCCTAAAATAGCCCTCACAAAGCAGTGTGACCACAGTCCACACCAACTTCTTTAAAATTGTTGGTGTGGACTGCGGTCTACAAATGTATCTCAGAGGCCTCACACTGAAATAACACTATACAGAGATATAGTGCCAAAATATAAAAAAAGCACCACAATAATATCTATTTAAACAACCAAAAAGTTTAAACATCACAAAACTTACAATATTTTCTGAAATATTATTTTCCATTGTCAGTGATTTAAACCTCTTGTTCTGTGTCAATAATAAATTACTCATATGCCAAGTGCTGTAAGGATCGCGGACTGCACAATCGCGGCTTGCGTTCCACGGTGGAACGCAACCCAAAACCCGGAAGTAACATCGCCGATGCGTTCCAGCGTGGAACGCATCGGGCGGGAATACGTCACCAGCTCCACCCCTTTGAATCCTCATAAATAGCAGGAAGCAGGGTCAGTATGGCGTTCTGTTATTCACTCGTGAACGCCAGCTGACAGCCTTCTCCCTGCTGCTGGACCAAGAACCTCTGACTGAAAGGACTCCACCAGTGTTGTACCACAAACAGCAAGTATCATAGGCAGTATATGATAAAGAAGATCCCTGCACAGCTCTACTGTGGTTATTACTATTGTACAATAGAGTTTACTGCTGATCTAAAACCTTAAAGGGAAAGTACAGGTTGTTTCCATCTAAACCTTGCTGCATAAGACAGTTTTGCTATCTCTGCTCACAATATTGCATAAATACGCTAGAGTGCTAAAATCCATAATTTCTACTTAATTTCGCGGCACATGATGGTAGAGCTCCAAACTCTCCGCCTGAGACTCTGAGAGTGACGCCTGGAGCTCAACCCTGACGCCGTACCCTATCCCCGTACTGATAGTACTAGCCTCCGCGGCTGAGATTCATCCACATTGCCGAACGCATTACAAGTGCTTTGTTATCAGATTTCTTCAGTGCATGTAATCAAGCAAAATTCAGTTTTTCTGAGTCAAAAGGTTTATAAGCTTTTTCAAATGCCAATTAAATAGGCAGCATCAGCTGCTCCCCTGAGCACTGCTCCTGATATCCTCTTTTAAGGTGGCTCCTTTCTAGGGCTGCAACAACTAATCGACATCATCAATTGTCAACTTTTTCAATCATCGATTAATCGGCTTCCGATTGGTTGGCCCTGTTCACGGCTCCACACACACTGCGTGCCGCACCTCCTCCCCACCTCACGCTCACCGCTGCCAGACCCGCCCGCCTACATCCACGCTCCACACGCCGCACCTCCTCCCCACCCAAATCCACGATCGGCACAGGGACGTGGGGAGAAGAAGTAAGGAGGATCAGGTGTGGGCGGATGACAGCCGCCTATAGACAGGCCCGATCTCAGAAACAAGTTGCTGAAAGACTGCTCAGGTAATCCTGCCCTTTCCCACACATGGTGCTCTATAATGTATTGCTGGGATTTGTATTCCTCTATAGCTGATGGTACATTGTGCTGTATATTATACATAGGAATACAAATCCCAGCAATACATTATACACTGTATGTATAATGTATTGCTGGGATTTGTTGTACTCCTCTATAGCTGGTGATATTCTGCATTGCGCTGTATAGAGGACTACAAGTCCCAGCAATAATACATTATACAGCGCAATGCAGAATACTGCCAGCTATAGAGGACTACAAAACCCAGCAATAGTACATTATACAGTGCAATGCAGAATACCACCATGTAGTCCTCTATAGCCGATGCCATTCTGCATTCATTGTGTATAATTTTACACTCTTTCATTTCCCTATATTGCACACCACAGTTTTGTTTTTCTTTTTAACTTCCCCGCTCCAAGCTTGCTCCTGTGATAGACTGCAATCTCAATACAAACTAGTAGTCCCATCACTGGAGCCATTTAAAAAAATGCATTTTATTTTTTATCCGATTAATCAAACTTAATAATTGGCTAACTAATCGATTTTGAAAATAATCGTTAGCTGCAGCTCTACTCCTTTCCCTCACAGGGTCCTATGGAGCCACCAGTGTGTGTGCTAGTAAGCTGTGTGTATCTTCACAAACACACAGACACAGCAATACAAGCCACTCATCTCCCCACTACTCCTATATCCCTTCTCTAAACTAATACATGGATAGCTGCTGGAGACTGGTCTGTAATCTTGTACTCAACAGGAAAGTTCAGGGAAGCTGACCTGAGAGAATTGTCAGCTGTTGGGAAACATGATGACAGAATACTTGGGCAAAACATTTAAATAAATACTTTGCTGGGCAATGTATATTTGTTTGATCTGGATTCATTATTGAAAAAAGTTTGAGAGTTTAAAACTACTTTAAAGCTGAACTTTGGGCACAAAAACTTTAAATAAGATGACACCAGAATAAAGATGCAATTTGTAGTTAGACACTATTTGTGTAGCTTTAATGGTTTACTGACAAAATACCAATATTACTTTCATTCAATTATAATCCCCGATATAGCCAGGGCATTACAAATAATCCAATGGTGATTTATCCATTATAATGCTAATTTCTATAATGACCCACAGGTAAGTGTGCCCAAACTGTAGACTATATGGATAATACATGTTCATAAAGAAGAAAGGTATAGTATGAGAGTATAGGCAGAGCATAGGGGTTTCCACCACACAATCTAGAACACCGCTTTCTCATGACCTTGAAGGTTCCTGTTCTCCAGATGAACATGAATCCTGCAAAATCCTGTAGCGTTGTCAGTGTCTCTGAGAATTTTCAACTTATGTATGTAATTGTGGTCAAACAATCTCTTAAAGGTTAATGTGCCATTTTTGTTAAACCTATGTCATCAATTTTCTATTGTTTTAGCCCCCACCCCATAAATATAAAGCAACTAAAACTCAACTAAATGACCAGCATATTACATTGACTGGGGACAGCACAAGTGGATTCTGGAACCTATGTAAGGTCTCAATACTAAGGCGGCTCATAGGATTTATAAGGTAATAACACTCTGATGTTATATTTCTTAGCGCTGCCTTGAAAATGAAAAAAAGTGATTGGATATTATGAATTCCCCATGTTTGTGTTGTGTTGCGGTACCTTAATGCGACCCCGTATGTGTGCTAAGCATGGCTCTGTAATCATATGCAGCCTATAACACTGCTTGACTTAATCCAATGCAATTGCTGCAGTGCTCCAGTAGTTTGCCAACTTTATATTATTCTATGTAAAGGTAAACAAATTAAATTTCAATAGGTCACCAAAAAACATTATTGAGAACTATTATTGTTTTGTTCCACACAGCAGGTTTCTAGTCCTGGTTCTCAAGACCCTAGAACAGCCTGTGTCTCAGTCCGCTGGATCTGCCATTTTGATTGAGTCTCCACAGCTCAAGCATGTATATCACTAACTCTGGCCTATAAATCAAAACCTATTATCTGTGTTTCTTTTGCATCTACATAGACATGAGATTTTATGGTTCATTTTCTCTAATAGGCTTGTCTCCTCCAGCCACACAAGATATATAGCACCTTTATTGAGGGCCCTATGTGTGTAAAATCATATCTCTGTCTGGCAAAACAAAAGGGGATGGGAAAGGTGAAGAATCAAAACATTACAAAACTTTTTCTTTAGGAAAACCGCATGAGGAGATGTTTTATGCTGCCAGTTATGCCAGTTATGTTACTATTTCCCTTACAAATAGTCTTTTTAAGTTAAATTGACACAGTTCTACAATCTGCAACAAAATGAGAAAGAATGTCAAGGTAAAAAACCTTCATACGCAGACCACAACCACCAAACCTATGTTGAAGAGGCCCAAAAGTATGTCTGCAAGTAGGGATGTTGGTTCGACAAATGCCATGTAATTCTCTAAACATCTAATAGATGGAGCATTCACTTAAAGGCCAGACATTTAAACACAGTATTACCCAGAAATGCTTTGGCCTTTTAAAAGTGTTTTCTTTTTCATTTATTGCACAGGAAGTTATCATTTCTAATAGTTTATCAACATTAAATAAAAACTGAGGTTCTTGTTGTAAAATTAAAGTGGAACTTCTGTTAAATATTCATTTTAGATGTTTATATAGTGGGGAAGAATTAAAACCTCTCTCAGTTGTTTATTGTTGCCTGTGTCCTTAGGGCAATTTAACTGCTTTTTCGCTCTTTATCTTTTGCACATGTGCATTGCAATCCCCATGTATTCCTATGGAAAGGCCATTCATTATGCATCCCAAAAGTGAATGACCTTTTCTTAGGAACAATTAGAGATTGCAGACAACATATGCAGAAGAATAGCCAGGAGACTTATGAAGAGGTGACACTGTAGAACCCAGTAGGCAACACAGATCTCAGAAGAGTGGGGACAAGTACATGTAAGACCTGGTGGGGTGCAGGATTGGTGGGGAGATACAGATATTCCTGATATGCAGCAGGTTTGCATAAATATCCATCAACTAGTATTTTCAGAAGAGGTTAGCAATGTAGCAGCAACATTTTTCTCACAGCACATTTATTTTTACCCTTTTTTTCCTCCACCACAGCTCCCAGCTAAGTAGTAGAAGTCATTTGGGTGAATGTAAAGGTCTTCCCCCCTCCCCCCGCCATGTGTCTTGGTCTAACCTTTTCCTCCTGGGAGGCTGAGACCTCCATGGTGAGTGTCAGGAATCAAGAGTGGCATGTTATCAGTGAATTTCCATTCACTGATCTCCCCTGGGTAATCTGAACCTGGAAGCGCTCAGCCCTGATGACTTCCAGATCCAGTACTGTAAAACCCTAGGAGCATTGAGTGCAGAGGTGACATTATCTAACAGACCCTTGATGTCTCTTTAAAGAGAACCTGTCACCTGTCTAACTGATGTCTCTTTAAAAAAAAAACCTGTCACCTGCATATTGGGCTTTTCAGCCCCCTTGTGATAAATTTAAGTTAATAAAAGGAAACAATGTTTAAAGAATCACAGTGTAATTAAATGAATTTAAACTCCCTTAAAATTTGTTTTAAAAGCCCCCTGCACCATGTATACACACACACACAAACACGCATTTCAGGTGTGAACAGATAAAAAAATCACAACAGTGCCGCACATATTAGGTACCACCGTGCATGCTGGAGTAAGAGCAATAATTCTGGGGATATCATTCACTGTTAATTCTAAATTGATGAGTTGTTAAGGCTTTTATAGGATCGCCTACAGACATTTTTGAGTACTGTGTTTTTTTGCTGTGTAGCAGGTACAATTTTTATTCTTGACATATTTTTTATCTATTTACTCAACACAACTTCATCTTTTATATTTACCAAATTATTGGGTATTATATTATGTTTGTGTACACTAAAATTCAATTGATTATATTTGCTGAAAATATACATTTAATAAACCGTAGTGCAAACTTTGTATGATATACAATTGCAGTTACCACCATTTTATTCTATAGGGTCTCTGCTTTTAGAAAATATATTATATTTTGGGTTTTAAAGTGTGATTTCATGTACAGAATGTGTATTTTATTTTGTGTGCACAAAATGAAAACAATGTTTCCAACAGCCAGAGGGTTAAGGAAAATGGAAATTTTGCTGGTATATTCTTTCAAATAAATGTACTATCAGCCTTCAGGAGGTGGACAGCATAACATAAAAATAAATGGGAAGCATTAAATATAGGAAATTGCAATAAGAAAGTTCCACTTTATTCCTAAGCAAACTGTACGAATTCTGCACCAAAAAAAGTTATGTGTGTTTTAAATAATGCCTGAGAAATGATTTATCTAATCAAAAAGGTGTTATGAGAAAGTCACACTGTTTGTGCTGGAATTAGTTGCTTTAGAAGTGAACCCCGCTTTTAGACAGCCAAGTTTAATTGAAGACTGAGCAACCTAGTGAAAAAAGAAAGGTCAGGAGTCTGCAAAGCAATAACGGAGCGGAAAAGAAAATTATAACTATAAATGTTTTAAAAAGGGCAGAGAGCAAGGGACTGCAGAAGAGTCAGGATCCTGCTCAGAATGCACAGATGTGTTTGGAGATGACGGAAGCATGGCTCTGCGGCTCTCTCACTGCTCACAGTTACATGGAAACTGCAAGAGCTTTTAGACTTCCATTAGTAACTTTACCTATTAGGTAAATTGAAGGAGTTCTTGAAACTCAGAGAAAGTGGTTTTCAAAAGATGAAAATCTACATAATTATAGCCAGCTTACTCAAAGATTCCAGAAGGGTTTTAATGTTACAGCTGCCTATTTTTCAGATATATAAAAAGAACATCTACATGAATTAGAGCTGAACTCCAGGCAGATACTAAAAAGACAAACTTTATGCAGTCCTTTAAAAATATTTACACATATGTTTCCATACAACTAGCATGAGTACTTATACAGGATACCAGCCTCCTGTATCCCCTATGCAGCAACACTCAGACTGGGGGAAGGAGGGGCAACATTTGAAGCCAGTCAGGCTCTGCTTAATACACATGTGAGGACAAAGAACATGCAGACAGGAGGAAAGAGCAAAATGAGCCAAGGACATAACTTGTCAGTGTGTTGCACAGCATTACCAACACTCTCTATTCACTTCAACAGAATAATCATCCAAAATCAGTCTGTGAACAAGGTTTTCCAATGAAGTGAATTAAGTCTGTGGAGTGCATGTTTGGGTAGATCTAGATAATGTACCTAGGATCTTTTATAAATTAGTGGGTCAAAAAATGTGGGTGGAAAGGGGTTGAGGCAGTGAACCCAAAATATATGAAATGTGCCACAATAGTGCCAATGATGTGCCACACCTCAGTGAATTGAAGAGTTTTATAGCAGTGCACATACTGCCCTGCAGTAAAATGTAAAGGCTAGCAGTGGAGAAAAGAGAAATGCCCAAGCTTTGGTCTGAAGAAAAAAACACCACTGTTGACACTGGAAGGAAAAAATGCGCAGGTCAGTGGTGTCACTGGAAGGAAACAATGCTTGTGTGTCGGTGAAGTTACTGGGAGAATAAATGCTGCTGCGTATGACGGTGTCACTGGGAAGGAAAAAATGCTGCTTCTTCAGTGGTGTCAAGCCAAGGAAGACTGCCATGTCAATGAGATGAAGGAGGGCAGGGGAGTCAGAAAGGCACAATGTAGTGCATTTAATCATGGGCCCTGGGTGGCCCTATGGGAGGGAGGATGGCAGCTAAAGAGCACTGAGGGAGGTAGGGTGGCTATGAGGATTTTGGGGCTTCGAAGGGGAGAGGCAAGATCTGGGATAGAATTTCTTCCCCAAACCTCCATGTACTCATAGTTTAGACCTTCCCAGAACAGTTCTTGCCCTGGAATGAAGGCAGTCTGCCCTTCTTTCCATCACTGGTCATATAATTTGTGTCAGGAAGAAAGGCAGTATGCCTGCAATCCTCAGCGGGGAGAAGGTGGTCTATTTTCAGTAGGGGTCCCTCATTTCACTGCTCTCTTATGCCTACAGTAGGTTGCCATTGGAGCGAGGAGGAGGCAGAATACCCCCTCCAGCAGCAATCCTGGTCCTTGCCCTGTCTTAGGCAGGAGTTAAGCTGCTGTCACTCTTATCAGTCAGCAGGCAGCCGGACAACTGAGCCTGGTACCTGCAAAGTCAGTAATTACAGCAAAAAGCCAGCATCTCTGGGCAAAAGTTGTCAATTTTCCAGGTATGTAGTCCTATAAAAGATTCAGAACCATTCCCTACTATATCCAAAACTAAAATATAACTAGAATGAACGTTTTGACTTTAAGTATAGTTTTAGTAGAGATAAATCTACAATAAACGAAAAGAAAATATGTGGGTGAATGTGTGTTCATTCATTCTCTGGGACAGTGAAATCAAAGGGGGAAACACAATGTTATTACCTGAAAACCCTAAACATTTTATAGCTTTAAAACTTGATTGGGGGCTACTTTCAGATTATGGAGTCCTAGATTATTGCCTTTATTGTGCATAATTTACAACAGTACCTGTGTAGTACATATAAATAATACTTATATACCTAATACAGTACATATTTTTCATGGATGTACTTTGGCTGACTTATGGTAAATCTCCCCCAGGGAGTGCAGAGAGGGTCACTGGCAGAGATGAGAATAATGCTTTGCACACTTTGTATTATCTGGCATACTTTGACAGCTTTCATTATGAAAACAGATATCCTGTAAGGTGATTGTGTAATTCAGAACCTTTAGAGAGCTGACAGCAGAATGCCTAGCCTTGTTCTTAATGTGTTCTTTAACTCTGAACCTGTAAATCCAAGCTGCACACAGAAAGAGCACTGCTACAATCTGGCTGCTGGATACCTACAGGCAACACCGGTGAGCACACATCTGGCAACTTTTGCTGCAAAATCTTAATTACAACAACTCCTGATCCAATCTACTGAGGAGATAAATGCGGAAGGAAAAACTATAAGTGGAGGCAGGAGGGGTAATGTCACCAAGGCTTTGTTTTCTGTTTCCATTATTTATAAATGCTTTAGATTTACTGTAGATAGGGTACAAAATACATCCCACAGCATCGAGCTAATTGCAGTTTTTCTATATGCTTTTTTTAAACAGAAAAACATTGCAACAGATAATGCAATAATTAAACTTTACATGACTAGAGATCATTACAGCCTTAGGGACATCATCATCCCATGAATAAAAACAGTTAAAATGTTTTAAATACCTCAAGGAAAGGTTATTTTACATATGTGCAAGTCCCATTAAGAAAAAAAAGAGCTAAAATATAGGAAACTAGTGCTGGCTAAAATGTTATCTATAATTGCATAATATTGTCAATCAGTGGTGCACAATGTTACTTTTGGTGTATGCAGAATCTTCATCCTGATGTTTCAGCCAAGCAGTGGACGTTGAGGAATATTGTGCCCTGACTTCTTAGAGATTAGAGAAATTAGGCTGGGGCTGTAATATAGATCTTGTCTCATCTGACTAAGAAACCATCATCACCCTAAGAGCAGGCAACAATATACCGTTATTTTTTTTTTTCTGCGCAATGTTAAAGACAAAGTATGGGCTCATACACACGCATGTAATAAAATAATGATATCTATACAGAATCTTGCTGGCAGAAAAGTGCTACGCAAAAAAGCATGTAGTGATCCTTAAAGTGCTTCCATTTAAACCTATTCAGATGCATAAATGTCTGTAAACTGTTTGTATCTGTAAAATTCTTCTTCTATTTCTCTAGCTCATTGTTCAATCCGAGCATATAGGCATGTACATGCTGTGGCAGTATGCTGGCTACACAGAAACCCAGTACTCTCAACCAGAAGGGAAGAGAGGTTCAAGAATATCAATAGATTTGCAGGGAAAAATCTGGCCTTTCAGTTTCTTCCAGTGTTTCTGGATTGTAGCTGGGATCTGGATCTTGGGAGATTTCTTAGAGTTCTGGGTGGGATGAAATCTCCAGTCCTGAGGTCAGGTGTTGCCCGTGATTAGGTGGCTTATAGACATGTGCAGCGGCTAAAAATTTGTTTGGTTTCATTTAGTTTCGGATTTCGTTTATTTCGTTTTTGGAATTCGGATCCTACATGTGTTTCGTTTCAGGAATCCTATTCGTATTCGGATCTGATTTAGAATTTGTGTCGGATTCGGAATTCGGATTCGGTTTCGGAATTCGGACGAATTCCCGAAAATTCAACTTGAGGTGGGGTAGCAGAATTGGCACATTTGTCATTTCTGGTTGCTGTGCTCTAGCCTTTACTATTAAAGGGACATTACAATCCTTCTCTTAATTTGTTTTTATCCGTTTTCAATGTTAACAGTACACAATTTGTTCCTTATCCGAAATTTCGGATATGTTATATTTCAGAAATTCAGATCTACGAATTTCCGAAATTTCGTCCGAAGTTCGATTCGGAACGAAACGAATCGCACATGTCTAGTGGCTGAGAGCATAATTGTCTGGATCCGCCTCAGCTGCAGCGTCTCAATATACCGCAAGCTGTAGCTCACGGTATACTGCGGCGTCTCAGTATACCGCAAGCTGTAGCTCGTGGTATACTGAGCTTAGGGTGATGGGAGGATGCTAGTTTGTATCCTCCTGTTACCCTAAGGAGAACTATGGAGAAAAGCCCTCACCCCATAGTTCTCCTTTAAGCGCTCGCCGTATGTGCTAAATTCCCCAAATATCACAATGCATTTATATGCAGTTACATGCCTACAAACAAACTACACAGAAAGACAGAGGATCTACACTTTACTTTGAGTTTACACAGCTGATGTAGCGCAAGATTACTAAACACAACACAGCTGTGCGCATGGGCCCATAACATACAGGACAGCTATGCTTTTTTTTTTAAACACCACCACCTAAAATGTTTTGCTGAATTTATCAGCTTCTTCAGCGGTTTCGAACAAAACACATTTAAAAAGTGCAAGTGCTCATGAGCTAACAAACAAGTGATACATAAAAACACAGAAATGTAACAAATATATATATTTTTACCTTTTTAGCTGTTTATTTGAAGTGGAATTATACATTTAAATGCAGATTTTCGTAGTTTGAATACATGCCTGCAAGCTATTTAGGGACTGACTAAGGGACAGTTTGAATTCAACAGACAATCCTGCTAATTTAGTTTACAAGTGATAATAAGATCTGCCAGAACAGTACATACAGAGAGTAAGAACTAAGCAGGATTTTTCAGTCCTTGAGTTTGCAGAAATATAATTGAAAAAAGGTAAGCTGCAATTTTTTTTAAAGTTATGCTATGTATAGGTAACATGTAACAAATGTAAAGTAGTGTTATCCCAATTTGGCTTCAGTAGAAATACACTAAGGTAGGGACATAAAATAATGATAGGTAAGACATTTTGCATACTAAATAGAACACTCATTTCAAACAACCCGAACCAGACATAACTCAGGTTTTTTGGTGTGTCTGCATACACATATAGTGCGACATATGGAAGCCTTTAATGTATGTTCACAGCCACCATAACATTATACAGCTGAGGAAGAAGTCCTATTTTTATGAGAAAGGATTCAGTCCATTAATTATTTACAAAAGCAATATATTCTCCTTTTTTCTCTCCTACATGCCTTTTCCTGTTGTTTATCATTTCTTCACCACAGTTTAAACAGATATCAGAAGAGAACACTACGTATACTTGTGTTTTATATCAGCTGTCCATAACTATGTCTTGCATGACTGAGCCAGACATAATAAAATAACACCAGCTATAAATAATATTTTTTTTCTGCTCCACTTATTTTAGAAGTCCAGGTCAAATACACTGTTGTTTCCTTTCATTTCTGTTTGTAAAGAGAAAAAAATATGAGCAAAGATCTAGGTGATATGAGGGAATATGCCAATTAACAGTTAAATCTACTTTAATAATCTGACAATTGCTCGAAGACGGAAAAAAAAGAATGAATTACTTCCTCCTAATAGCATAGAATTTCCAAAGATGTCTATCATATATGGCAAGTTTGTACCTGTCAGAGAGAGTCACACTTTCCATTGAGTTCAAGCCTCCAGGGCACGTTGTAGACACAGATCAAGTCGACAGAGCAGTAAATACAGTCAGGAACAGAAGCAAATTATCTTAACAATTTATGAGGTTAAATCGAGTTTACACAAATTAATGACTTGCTTTATGTTTAAAAAATGACATGAGAAATGAAGATGCAATAGTGAGGCAGAAGAGGCAGACGAGACAGACGAGGCAGCTTTATCATTTAATAGTGTTGAAGGAATTAAACTTCTTTGCTCTGAAAGATCCCTAGCAAACATCTGGAGATGACAAAGTGAAAATAGATTGTGAACTCTATGAAGGGAAAAAGGACCATCCTTTTGACTTATTCTGTTCTTCAAGCATGCTTGTAGGCCAATAATTGTAGCACAATGATACGCTGCAATGTAATAACTCAGCTTATTTTTCTATGTCTTATCAAAACCTGGTGCTCTGAAGCTGGTCATCCATCCATAGTGCTTTCCCTGCAGGCGCTTATTTCCAGCACTCACAAGAAAACAAATGCAGCAGGAGAGACTGCAGACTTCCTGCACACACAGGATGTGGAATACAGGACAGTAAGATATGCCATTCAGTACACACAGCTCACTTTCCAGTAGCTATACCACCACTGAGAGTGTCAAAGGAAGCTGCAACTAAAAGCCCGCAATCTGCCTGTCTCTCTGACTTCAGGTTCCAGCCGATGGAGCTCATCAGTGCTCCCCACATGAAATGAACAAACAAGACGGGTGCACTCCAATGTCATCAGCCTTCACAAAGCTTTATTGTTCCCTGACAAGATCACAAGCGAGACTGTTCAAACTACACCATACTCTTTCACCCTAAAAGGACTTAATTATAGAGATGTGTTTAAAGTCTTTTTAGCGCTCCTCTAGAAATGATGCTTTGCCTAGTAATGTTTTGGCAACCTAACTAATGTTTCAGCAAACTCTGCACAGATCCGAGTTAAAGGCACCTAGAGCAGCATTCTGGTCAATGTTTCTTGTTCAATTACCTCAAAATTAGCTGCTGTTTTCCTGTGTCACATTTTATTGTTGAGACTTTAAACTCAAAAGGACACTGTGTTTAAATCTATGATTGCATGATAAAGAGGGATGAGCGATTGGGCCTGCAAAATCCATTTGAAAATTTTAGTTCAAACCTCACTAAAGTTGATGAATGTTGCGGGGGGGGGGGGGGGGGGGGTGGCAATTCCCTAA
>NW_017306419.1:1079854-1081997 GCF_000935625.1 Nanorana parkeri
TGAAAATCAATCCAGGCCATTTTTAAATCTGATAAGCAGGGGGTGGTTAAACAAAGAGCATGCAAAAATAAACTGTTCAGCAGTAAGAAAGTCCTCTTTGTAATGCAACTTCCTAGGTGATATAAAAAAACAGCAATTGTTTCATATACATGTGTGTGATGAACCTTTAAGCTGTATGTGGGGTTACAGAATAGCACTGCTTCAAGGGGAGCACACTCACTAGGCTTCTTTCCTAACAGGACCCACACCAGCCAATTTACAATAACAAATCAACATTAGAGTGTACTAATTTCCCTGAAATAAGGCCCCCAAAACATAGTGAGTATGTGCACGGTATTTAACCACTTTCATTAGGCCATTTTGTGTGCAAGAGCAGACAGTTTTTTTGTTTTTTTTTAAGTCAACAATAGAGCTTATTTATTTCACCGAAAACAGTCCCTAAAATATTGCTGTGAGCATGTGTACAGTCTTGTAAGCAGTCTCTCACCTCCCTAGTATGCAGGCAGAGGAGGAGGAAGAGAGGAAGAGGATAAGAAGGAAGATGAGGAGGAAGAGGATAAGGAGGAAGAGGAGGAGGAGGAGGAAGAGGAGGAGGAGGAAGAAGAAGAAGAGGAGGAGGAAGAAGAAGAGGAAGAAGAAGAAGAGGAGGAGGAAGAAGAGGAGGAGGAAGAAGAGGAGGAGGAAGAAGAAGAGGAAGAAGAAGAGGAGGAAGAGGAAGAAGAAGAAGAGGAAGCGGAAGAAGAGTTAGAGTAATTTTTTGAATGCAACAAATCGATTAATTGAAAAAATAATCGGGCAACTAATCGGTAATGAGAATTATCGTTAGCTGCAGCCCTACACTTAGTGCATCCATGACTTCATGAAAATATACACATATTGAGCAATCACCAGCAGCATCTAAGTCTTTTTGTAAACATTTTGGTTTCTGTGACTCAATGTAAATATAAATAGATATTTTGAGCAGCAGCAGTAGAACCTAGCTGTCCCTGTTAACAGTCTGTGATCTTTCCTTAACTGTTCCACGCCTCCTTAAATATACTGAACAAAAGCTGCTGGGAACCCTGACTTTTATAAGGAGGGAGCAGGCACAGAAGAAAACTTTTATAATTGGCCCTTCAAAGCAATCTGACCACAATTCAGTCTAAGAAGTGCATTGCTGGTAATTGGTTTCTATAGACATGAGCAACTGAATCACGATATCGTCCAGGTAGTGAAAAATTATTACTCCCAGCTTCCGTATTTCTGCTATTACTGTAACCAGAACTTTGGAAAAAATCCTGGGAGCAGTGCTGAGGCCGAATGGCATTGCTCTGAACTGAAAGTGCCTGTGACCGACACAAAATCTGAGGAACCGCTGTTGATCCAAAGCAATGGGAATATGGAAGTACGCGTCCCTCAGATCGATGGATACCATCCACATTCCCGGACGTACCACCTGAATGATTGTTTGGAGGGACTCCATTCTGAATTTCTTGACTTGGACGAATCGGTTGAGCTGATGCAGGTCCAAGACTGGCCTCCAACCCCCTTTTGCTTTTGGAGTTAGGAACAAGTGGGAGTAGAAGCCCTGGGACTATTGTTTCACGGGCACCACAGTTATGACATCTTGAGAAAGAAGGGAAATCACAAAGTCTAACATCACCTGCTTTTTCACCCTGTCCCCAGGGAGTTTGGTCACTATGAACCTGTCTCTTGGGAGAAAAGAACGAAATTCCAATTGGTACCCCTCTGTGACTATCATCAATACCCAAGTGCCTGCTATTGATTCTGACCAGAGACCCGAGAACCGTTGCAATCTTGCCCCGACTCTCACGTCCCTGGGACCGACACCTTCATAATATCTGATCGGGCTTGGCACCTCTTGTATTTCTGCCTCTTCCGTTCCAGGAAGGGCCCATGCCTCCCCTCCATGCTGTGGATCAGGTAGACTCTCTTCTAGGTTTATAGGTTCTAGAGTCAAGAAAGTAGTATAATTCTGCCAGAGTCCTGCCATCTCTATAATTTCTTTTGTCTCTTCTCTCCTGAGGCAACATAGCCTCCTTGCTCTCGATAGACTTCTTAATATAGCTATCCAACTCTGAGCCAAAAAGCATATCATCTTGAAATGCCAAGGAACATAGGCTGTTATTTAAAGAAGAATCCC
>NW_017306419.1:1082176-1148287 GCF_000935625.1 Nanorana parkeri
GAGGATACCATACCGCTTGGTAATGATTGAAGCAAATCATCCCATCCGCGGCTTCAGTAGAAAAATCGGCTGCCAATCTCATATCGTGTATTCTATCCAGGAGCCTGTGCCTACTTACTCCTCTTTTAATATCTTTCTCCCGATCCTCTAACCACAATTTAGATGCTCTCGACACTGAAGATAAAGTCACTGCCGGATGAAGGCCCGTGCCCAGTGCAGTATAGGTTTTTCACTAGGTTGTGTTCCATTTTGCGGTCCATCGACTCTTTGAGTGAACCGGCATCATCGACAGGCAAGGCGGTGTGTTTTCCCAATCTCACTAGTGCCACATCTACCTTGGGAGCCGTATGCCAGGCCTTGGCATCCGCTTCACCGATAGGATAGAGACGGGAGAATCTGCCCTTTGCTCCCATCCTTCTATCTGGCTTTTCCCATTCTTCTTTAATGAGCTTGTTCGTGATTTTATTCACTGGAAAGGAAGATCTACTCCGTCTCTGCCCCGCAAAGTGCTTGCTGGAGGGGGATAGCACCCCCTCCAGCTCTTCCTGCTCCTTCATGCCCAATGTTCTACGCACCATCGAAATCAGGGCGTCCACTTGTTTAGGTTCTAAGGAACTACCCCCTGTCAAATCCTCTTTGTCCGAAGATGAAGAATATTCTCTCTCAGAAAGAGACACCTCCTCTGCCGAGGTATCTGATGATGCAAATCGAGAGCTATCTGCTCGCTTTCTCTTATGGGAATGGCCAGACTGCCTTATCCCTTTTGCCACTGCCTTTTGGATAAGATTCAGTATGTCAGGAGTTTTGGATCAGACCGCCGCCTCTTTAAAACATGCCTCACATAATGTTTTCCCTTTCATTGCTTTTTCATCACATGCTTGACATCTTACTGATTTATCTTTCCTCTTCCCTGAAGAAGCAGAAGTGTCCATTTCTGCAGGGCTAAACACAAAAGCGAATCAGACATCAATGGACTCAAAATTGTAGAAAACTAAAATGCACTCTTTTTTTTTCTGGACATCAAGAGGGGAACAATCCAGCAAAAGAAACCTACTATGGGCGGCCGTGGTTTCCCCTCCTGATGTCTCTCAACACTCAGGCGCCATGGCAGATTCCAGTGACCGAGGACCTCCTATCTCAGGGTCTGATCCAAAATCCGAATCCTCAGCATCTCTGTCTGATGGCTTGGCTGTTGAAAGGGAGAGATTGAGGAGGTCGGGATTGTCACGGGAGGTGGTTGACACGCTTTGAAAATCTCAGAAGATGTCCACTTCCTCAGTGTATTATAGGATGTGGACAGTGTTCTCCACATGGGCAAAGGATCACGCCATCGACCTATCTGCTGTCTCATTGGAGGCAATACTGGAGTTCCTCCAAACAGGCCTAGACAAGCGGCTGAGTCTTAGGTCCCTCAAGGTGCAAGTTTCGGCTATATCAGCTATCACTGGAGTCAGAAGGTGAACCCTCCGGTACGGCCTCTGTATCCATCTTGGGATCTTCCTCTCGGTTTGAAGGTTCTGTCGGGACCTCCCTTCGAGCCAATACAGTCTATTTCCATGCCATTCTTGACATACAAAACGGTCTCCTTAGTGGCCCTGGCTTCAGGTAGACGAGTTTCGGAGCTCCAAGCCTATGGTTGTGAGCAACCTTTTCTCATCTTTCATGAGGATAGAGTAGTTTTGCGAACTATACCGGGTTTCTTGCCAAAAGTTCATAGCGCTTTTCATATGAATCAAGATATCGTTCTTCCCACCCTCAAGTCAGTGGGGAAGGAGGGGTGTTTGGACCTTGTCCGGTGTCTGCGATCCTATGTGGAAAGAAGTAAGGACTGGCGAAAATCAGAGAGATTGTTTGTCATTGCGGTAGTAGCCAGGAAAGGTTTGGCGGCAGCCAAGGCTACCTTAAGCAGATGGATTGTGTTCACCATCGTTCATGCTTATCGAACAGCTGGAGTATCTCCACCAGAAGGCATCAGGGCTCACTCCACTAGGGCTGTATCCTCCTCATGGGCAGCAGCATCTGGAGTTTCGGCGGATCACATTTGTAGAGCGGCAACATGGGCATCTAAGTCGACCTTTGTTAAGCATTATCGACTAGACCTCAGGGCCGCGGTTGATGACCACTTTAGTAGAAGGGTTTTGCTCTCCTGTCACGGGGTCGAGTAATACATTTTGTTTGGCATTTACTATGTTTCTGTCTGACTTTGTTCCCCCCCCCTTTTTTCTTCTGCTTGGGTAATCCCCATTGGTCAGCGCTGCCATGGATATGGCCAGGAAAATTGAGAACGTAATCATACTTACTGTAATTTTCTTTTCCTGGTTATACTCCATGGCAGCACTGAGCTCCCACCCTAGGGAGTTATTTGCTGGTTACTAGACTGGGGAAGTCAGCAAGAGGAGGGGCTTTTATAGGGAGGGTTATATATATATATATGCACTGCCAGGGACTCACTATGCCGATCCAGGATCCGGTCTAGCACCATATTAAAGTCTCCCAGCCAGATCGCCTCTACCGAGGGCACATAATAGAAGCTTTATTTTCAAACTGTCTTCAGTTGTGTGTAAATATGAGCGTCTTAGGGCCGGTGCACACCTAGGTGATTTATATATCACTTGTGGATAGTACATACTTACATTTGCAGCCTACAGGTGGAGCTCTAGGCCCCTTTGCATATATTTACTAAGCATTAAGTGTAAGCAGTGTAAGGCTAGGTTCACACCTAGGGTCTAGGAGATTCAGGTTTAGTATTAATATCTGTATATGGTTTTCTGGTTTTCTGTGGTATTTGCAACGAATATTTGTAAACTCATCCGAAACTAACGGAAATTCGGATTTCGCCCAAATCTGAAAACTGAACCAAATTGAATTTTGGATCTGAATCCCGAAATAACGAAACATCTGATCTGAATTTTTCCGCAGCTTACATGTCTATTATACACTTTATCAATTTTTGCCAGATTACAAGTAGATAAACAAAATTGGTGAATTCCAAGTCCCGAGGTAAAATGATTGCTGCTTTATAAATATGGAATGCACAAAAAAGGCAAAATTTTTAAGTAGTGGAAAAAAGGAAATCGAAACAGTTGCATCAAAACCTACAGAAAAAGTACAAAAGGCAAGTGTGTAAACACTGTAAACCACTGCAGCACCAGCTTATAGTGCCATCCATTATTTAAAGGCTATTATTCCTGGGTTCATGAAAATTAATTTTTTAAAGCAAATGCATCTGTTACTCCGTGATTCCCTAGTGGTACACCATGCTTATTAAAACAATATCATTGCAATATCTTTTTCTCTAGCTGTAAATCCTCCAAATGGCTGTTTTGATGACAAAGTAAAAGTAAGTAATGTGGAAAAAATATGTCTCTGGTCTGGGAGCGAACAAACTCCAGGTAAAGAATGAATTTCAGCAATGATCATTATTTAAGGACCCAATGGAATTTCCAAAGGCTTTATTTTAAAATAGAAGTTACATTTATGTCAGTACATAAGTGCATATAATATATAAGTGTAAATAAGTCTCAGGGCTCATTTACTTATGTTTATTGTGTTCTTGTTTTTCGATTGCAAACAGCTGTAATATTTCCTTGAGAATAATGGGATGTACTGCATTCACCTATGTTGCAGTGGCAGGGTCATATTTCAGGTATGATAGCGGCACAGTCCTCGCAATATGATAAACTACACAGTGTGAATTTTACATCTTAACATACATACTTCAATGTACGTGCAGTAAGCAAACAGTACTTGTACTTTTCTAGAAGAGGAATTATGTAGACACAAGAACACTAGAAAGACTGTGCATCCACCACTTTATGTGGGTCTCTGTGAGCCATAGCTACCACTTGGCCATCTTGAGAATAGGCAATCTCTCTTTTTGTTCTTTTCACAGGACATTGAGGGGGCAAAATGAGGGAACGGTCCTGCAAGGTGAGGGACACCTGGCCACTATCAATATTAAATGTCGCTTAAAGAGAACCTGCGTTGCTGACATAAAAGGTAAAAAGGGCTAGTGGAAAAGGCATACCTCCCAGTTCTTTCAAATGGCAAAGAAGAGCAAGATTTAGAGCAAACTATTAAAGGCCTGTGGTTTTTATTTGCTTCAGAACTGCTTCTCTCCTAAATGGAAACATAAGGGCAGCATGAGACAAGTTGTTTCAGCTTAGAAGGGGTTCAAAGGCAGGACAAATGCACATGTCATTAAACTTTGACTTCACAAGCATTTCAAACTGATCTCAAATGCAACTTAAATGTACAGGTATCTAAAAACAAACTGCATTTGTCCTTGGACAGAGCTCTTAGGCAAAAAATTAACCCCTGGTTATGCAGACTAGTTAAGCCCACTACTTTATAACGGCCTGTGCTGTGGGCTGGAGTTGATGGCACCAGTTTGACATAATTTTGAAACATCTCTGAGATCATTCAAATTCACTGCAGTTGGTTTTGCATTCCTATAGACTTATTGCATTCCCATAGTGCCTGCTATTTACACATACGTTTATTTTAATGTGCATTTGGACATTAGGTCACTTTAATATAGGTTATGTACACAAACATGGGCTGTTTCATGGATTACGCCATACATTTTGTGAGACAGTGTGCTTAAGACAAAATGTAAAAATAAACAAAAAAGTAAACACTAACATTACTTAAGAGCATAGCCATAACACCATAAATGCTCTATAGACTTTGATGCTAAATGATGTAACAGGATACCCTCTGTTATTGGGCTGTCATACAGATTCATGTTTTTATTTCCTAGAAGTAAAAGCATTAAGTTATGCACTGTATGCTTAATGCCATGTTTCATAAGAGATAATTGTCTTGATTAGGCTCTACAGGTAAGCATGGACAAGAATCCATCTGGGACCCCATGAGTCTCACATATATGTCTCTATTGCTCGGCTACAGACAGTGCATCTTCTCCTGGTTACAGACTGACCACAATATTAAGTAGTAATGGACATACAGACTCCTGGGGATGCCTAACACATGTTGCTTCCAAACTCTTCCCAGAGAAATGCATACTTTTCTCCATCCTATCCATTGTGTGCAGCTTCAGGAGCAATGGCCTAGTGGCATACATGCAGGGATGAGTTGCAAGAGATTCACCAACATCACATATACCACCAAGCAGCATTTGCAGTTCTGCTGACTGTGTGTGCACAACTGGAAAATTACAGTCGCATGACTCAAAATAAAGATGTGTGAATTGAGCCCTATAGCATGTGGATAAACCTATGCAGTCTCTTCAGTTACACAAAGGTACCGATGTGACAGGACGAATGATTTCAGTGTGTACAGCATACAGTCCGGAGGATAACAGTTCACTCTAATTAAAAGCAATGACCTCCTCACAGCAAAATGAAGGCAAGTTCTGTACACTGCAGCTAATAGGTTAACACAACAAAATGTGCGTTTGACAAACGATGAGAAGCTCATTTAAATTCCCGTCTGGTGGATGTTCAGATCATCATTATTCAATCTATCAGTCTGGTGGCCGACGTTTGTCATCACTTCACAAGGAGTCCTGGCCTGCCTCTTTCTCACGTTACATACAGCTGTTGAGGCATTTTTTAAACAACAGTTGCTGAGCCATTTCCACACTTCCCAAACCATTAATAACACGAATAATAATAAATACAATGTGAATTCAATGACACCTTAAATTACACTTCTTGTAGAACATATTAAACCGTGCTGGGATGCAGAGAGATATGTAGACGACGGAGATAATCAGGCAGCAGGGTATTATGCTTCATGAATGTTGCCAGTGTTAGAGCTGTAAAAAGAACCTGCTATATATATAGCCTGACAAGGATGCCATTTTGTGAGCTGATACAGTCTATCAGTTCAGTTGGAAATTATGACTTGGCTGTGACATAAATTCCAACTGAACTAACAGATGATATTGGTTGTAAAAGATAAATATGTCAAACATAATTATTATTATTATTTTACAGGATTTATATAGCGCCAACAGTTTGCGCAGCACTTTACAATATAAGGAAGACATTATAATCACAATACAATTCAAGACAAGATGGCAAGGAGGGCCCTGCCCGTGAGGGATTACAGTCTAAAAGGAGGTCAAATTTGTTCAACTTATAACTATCTAAACCCCAAAAAATAAAATATATTGCAGCCTACCAGTCCTTAGACTGCATTAGTTCCCTTTTTTGGACTTATTTTTCCTTATTTTCACCTAACAATGCTGTGAACAACACACTTCTTGTCCCTTTGTGACTACCTTCATTTCTCCATTGTACCTATGGAAAGGGCCGGTGCTGCCACTAGGCAAACTAGGCAGCCGCCTAGGACGCACTGCTGCCTAGGGCACAGCCTCGACCATTTACCACCCTCATGGTGCCCCCCCCATGTATTTCAAATTGCAAAAGACCAATAGCAAGCTGGCTATTGCACCTGCCCACTGAGCAAAGGAGCGGAACTGAGAGACAACTTTCTCTCACAGGTCTACTCCTCAGCTCAGTGGGTGGAGTTTCAATACTCAGGGTGCAAGTAGCTGGTCTTGCCTAGGGCGCCAAATAGTCTAGCACCGGCCCTGCCTATCGAGGAAGCCATGGTTGTCAAACAGGCTGGACGCTGCCTTTGTTCATCACCATTACATAGTGGATTGCTGGAGCTAGTCGTTTACACAAGACAGATAAGGATGTTTGTGCTTTATTTTTCGCTCACTAAAGTGATGAGGACACCATATTTGTGGCAAGATGAACAAGTATTTTTTGTATTTGCTGAAAATGTTCTTAGCCTTAAAAAAAACTAAATGCTGACATCATATCTAAGGACCATTAGGCATGCAATATATTACATTTTTGTTTTATGGGTTTAGATATGCTTTAAAGAAGAACTCTGGGCAAAAAAAATCTTAACCCTTACATTAAGGCTATCCCCACACTGCAAGGGTTAAGAGCTCATTTTGCTTAGGGAAATAACAGTGTTACACTCACTCGAACCATGATCCCAGCTTGCTCCTAGAACAGTCCCTTCAGCCTCTCTCCCCCTCTACTCCAGTGGTCTAAGGTCCTGTGAGTCATCACATCCAATACACTGAATTGCATGTGAGGATGCCAACGGACATTCCATTGTTGGGGCGGAGGAGGAGACAGGCTGAAGGGACCGGTCTAGGAGCCAGCCGGGATCACAGTTTGGGTGAGTATAACTCTGTCATTTTAGCTAACTAGGCAAAATTAGCACCTAACCTTTGCAATGCACTGCAAGGGTTAAGATTTTATTTGCCCAGAGTTTTTCTTTAAGATGTCATACAGAACAAGTATAAGAGCATATAACTGTGACAGTAGATAACATTTAAAAAAAAAAACATGATTTGCATTGTTATTCAGTTTTTTTTATTCAGTTGTACTGAAACACTTGCTTATATTGAAAGAACACATCCGAAAACATGTCGCACTTGTCTGCACTCATACGCCATTATAACAAGTTTTTTTTGGCATTTGCAGTCATAAGGGCCATGTCAGATGAGTAATTCTGCCAATGGTGACTCACTGATGTGTTGTCAATGGCAGAATCACACAGGTGAGAAAACCTTGCTGGCCTGCAGAATCTCACTTGCTGGTGTAGCTAGTGGGCCACTCTACAGGAAAGAAAAGAAGTATGTTAGCAATATTAGATAAACCACTTGTGTGGTGGAACACCATTTAGGTAAACAGAGATTAGAAATAGCGTGCATCTCCAACCAAACCTTTTCTTCCAGTTTTGGATGAACTATGGAATAGTTAAACATCTGTCAGGTTTCATTTGCAGTTTGGGTCCATTTTGGGAAGTTTTGGGAGGAAGTGAGGAAAAAACCTCTCCAAAGTGAGAGGAAACCCCCTCTTACACAGCTGTGGCTGGAATAGGTGTCCGCACTGTTAGATTTCCCCTCTTTCTGTTCCGGTGACAACTGTACCATTTGGGATTTCCCATCATATCTGTCCCAGTGACAATGAATGGTCAGCAGGTAAGTCTTTCCAGTGAAAACGTAGACAGTGAAGCACACCTGACAGAGGTTTCCTACTCTATCCAAAAACAAAGGTAAAAAAAGAATTGGGTAAGGATACACTTTGGGGTCCATTCACAAAGCTGCCGAAGGATATGGCCGTAGCTTCGGCCGATCCCTCGGCTGGCTTCGGCCCCAGGACCCCTTCGGTTCAGGAGAACCGAGGGGGTGCTGTACGGGCTATTCACATTGGCCGGCCGACAGCCTGCTTCTGACAGCTGGGCGGAGCCAGACTTTACAGCACCAACTCCCTTCCTTGTCTAATGGATATGATTTTTTGTAACAGCCTAACCTAGAACCTAACCACATAAGATCAATTTAGCCAATTTTCTGTTTTAAATGATATCTTTCATATCCCCAATGTATACATCTAAATGACATAGCACTGTGACACATTGATTGAAACTCATGTGCACAGTCAATCAAGCACCAATCCTGTAAAAATTTAGTAAACATTCCTTCTGAAAACAGTTGGAAAACCTTGCAATTCCCACCCCATCATTTCAGCACACTGGATAAAATTAACTGTATTAGACACTTAATAGTGTACATGAGTGTGAAAGAGAAAGCAGCAGATCACAGTGAGTGCAAACAATTATCAGGGTCATTTACTAATTGCAACATAGAGCCTTTTCAGTTGCTTTCTGTTTTCTTTCTACTTTAAGTGGCAGCATTTGAGAGAAGACAGCCGTGATGACAATGCTGCAGAGAAATGTTGCAGGCTTATAGATGCTGTAATGCTTTTACGTACTTGTATTCATCAATAAGAAGCAGCAACAACATGCATTTCATAGACAGTGGAACATATTGTCTAAAGAGCATTTTTTCTTTCTCAATACCAGGTAGAGAAGACTTTTAATGGGAAGCAGATTCATGCAATTCCCATTTCTTTAACCCCTTCATGACTGAGCTAGTTTTCAGGTTCTGTTCATAAATGACTGACACATTTTTTACATTTTTGCTGTGTGATTCTTCCAATGTTTCATTTAGACTCTAAGGTCATCTAAGGAATTGAAACTAGGGCGTTTTAGTTCACATCAAAAAATAAATAAATATTGTACTTGCTTACGTAAAGACATCAACATTACAGTGTATTTATGTTCCAAAACTAGCCAGCAATATTATAGTGACTACATACATAGAGAGACATTTATCAAGACTGGAAAAGACAAAATCTGGAGCCTATGGTGACCAAACAGTTTCTCTCTTTCATTTTAAAAGCTTATCTGAACAAACTGAAGTGAGGAACTGATTGGTCACCAAAGGCAACTGCTCCAGATTCTGTCTGCTCCAGTTTTGATAAATTCTCCCCCCCCCCACACTATTTAAGCAGCATTGAATAGGACAACAACAGTCAGCTTTATAAAAATTCAAAAAATCACTAAAAAAGCCTGAATGTAGTGACTAAATGTTCCATATTTAAAGTGACACTAAAGTCTTAAATGATGCCTCTTGATCCGATCATCTTCTTTCCAGTAGTTTTCAAGAGTCCCTCCAGCACTCGTACTAATCTCTGATGCAGCGCTGACTGCTGTGTATTCTGTGTCCGTGCGCATGCATGATGTCGGGCTGCGTGCATTCACCTCCACTGGGTCTCTCCTCTTCTCCCGGTCGAAGATCTCTACTGCGCATGCGCCCACCCCATCATCCTTTATGGCCACCCGAGAATCTTCAGAACGTAACGAAAATTTGTGTTCAGTATATACCTCCTCATGTATCACTTGCCCCTCCCTTTTAGATTGTAAGCCCTCCTTACCATCTTGTCTTGAATTGTATTGAGATTGTAATGTTTTCCTTATATTGTAAAGCGCTGCGCAAACTGTTGGCGCTATATAAATCCTGTATAATAATAAAAACGTTGGACATGAGCACAAAGCGAAGACACAGGTAAGTTTTAACCTTTTTAGTAACTTTTTTTTAAATGTGTTTGCATATATCTACTGCTGGCTAGCAGTAGATACATGCAAAAAACAACAACAAGGGTTTAATTATACTTTAATCACTTTTACAAGGACTTATCTTGAACAGGAGAGAAACTATGCAACTTTGAATTTAAACAAAGGGGGAATATTTATTTAATTGGAAAATGCCCCCCAAATATTGTACTGTTACATGCACTGTATGTATTTAAAAACTTTCACTAGGCCCCTTTTTGAAAAGGAAAGACACCAGCCAGCCTTTAATAAAAGTTAAAAAAATTAACATCACAGTATATTTAGTGCACTGAAAAAAGCCCCAAAATATGTAGTGACTACATGCACAGTATTTAACTACTTTCACTTTGACCATTTTTGAAACACTGTGTTTGCCTGATGAAGGGACCATTTTCTTTTCCGAAATGATTGCTTTTTGCACTGTGCCACCATGATTGCTTAGCGTCTCAATAAAAGGCGCTGTGCTTGTTGGACCTAGGAGTGCGGGTGACTTCTTCATATACTGTGATATACGCCGCACCACTCCAGCACCCACCTTCTTATTGGGATTCTAGTCAGGAGTGCGGTGGATTTTGGACTACTACTTTCCAAAAGAGGGTCATTTTGGAGATTTTCATACTGTCCTGACATTTATATTTGCTCTGATTTCTAACCAAAGTAAGAGAAACAGGCTTTTTCCATTTTTTTTGTCTTTTTTTATTTTATATAGTAAAAAATAAAAAAAAATAGTTGCAAACTGACTCGGGTGTGAAACCCTTCCCGCACCTACAGGAACATACAAATTTGCCAAATAATGAGATATTCCGCTATCTCCAAATTAGTAACTACATGCATACCTCCTCTCCAAAACAGAGGAGCTCCGGCTCACTATCCCCCTTCGAGCAAGTATGTCGCAAAGACCCGCACAGCCCTGGACTGATATCACTTCTCTATGCCATTCTAGTTTCCCCCACAGACACTCCCCCCATGAGGTCTAGAGTACTACTGAAGGTACTCGGAATACACCCTGTTAACTTCTTAGCATAATATCTTTGGTGCTGAACGCTTTACTATCCCAAATATAAAGACAGTAACCATGAAAGGATATAGACTGAATATTAAATTGCAAGAATATATACTAAATATAACTAATCTAATACCCCCTGAAGACCTCTGTCTCCCCAGATCTAATGCCATACAATATGATTACCTCGGAATCTGTAACCGCCCCATACATATGTATCACGATGTACCTACATAATACTGCTACATGTTCTCCTACCAAGATAATGGTCTGCGCACCACGTTGTGTAATGTTTTATTCTGTTGGATGTACTGTGTGTTAAAACATTTAAAACATTTATATGGAAAAATAAAATAAAAAAAACTTTATTAAATATCACTAAAAGAAAGCGCTATTTGTCCCCAAAAATTATATAGCATTAATTTGTTACAGTGTTGCGTAATGGAGGAATTCTCAGCCAAACTTGCACTGCACCAAAAACTGAAAAATTGCCTAGTTATGAAGTGGGTGTAACATACTGGTACTAAAGTGGTTAATCACTTATACTAGGCCCTATTTTTAAAATCACAGACAGTAGGCAAGTTTTTAAACAATAAATCAACATTGAAGTTAACTAATTTGACTGAAAAAAATACCTTAAAAAAGGCGAGACACTAACAAGCTGAAGAAAAAGAAAAAAGCCTCCAAAATATTTTAGTGACTATTTGCACAGTATTTAACCACTTTTACTAAACACAAACCCCAATCCTCTTATTTTCAAACTTAATTGAAAGTAAAAAAGAAATAAACATACAATTACAAACTTAGAGATCTCTGTACAATTCTAAATCTAAGGCAGCCCTTGAGTGTGATGGTTGCCTCTTGTTTTTTCTGATGCACATAATAATAACATAATAGTTACTGAACATTTTTGAAATTTCAGTATAATGCAGGAGTGACAAGAACACACATGATCATAAACTACCAGCTCACCCACTGCTTAAATGTGGATTAAAACCAGTCAAAACTTTTTAAAAATTTTGGTTAAAGTGTAGAAATTTACTAAATACTTTAGTTTTTTTTTTTTAAATCATTGACTGTATCCCATTTGGAGAGATTTCCTCTTATTTGTCCTAGAAACACAACATAAAGTTAGAGAAGATTCGCATCAAGTGATGGGGAATCTCACCTTTGACAGCTGTCACAGGAAAGGATGCTGTCATTAGGAGATTTCCAGTAACCCTGTTCCAATGACAACTAAAAAATGTCAAAAATCCAATGACTTTTTTGTCTCTGAGACGGTCACCATCACAAGGACAACATAAGTGAATCTCCCTAAAGGAACATAAACAATATTAAAACCAGTCAGATGATCTAATGCATCCCTACTCTATCAAAACAAGAAAAAATTGCTGGAGATCCACTTTAATAATCAAATGAGAGACAATCAGGGTTATAAGTAAGCTATTGAAGAAGCATGATCATGTCTTAGGTAGCCCCACAGATAATGTCAAAACCATTTTTTGTATATCGTCTTCATGATCTAAACTGATTTTGATGTTCTTTTTATCTCTGTGGGGTTTCTTTGTGAAGACATAAAATACAATTTCCATCAAGTTATTAATTCTACCTGCTCCTATTTTTTGGACAAATGTAACTGCCAGAGACAGAATGAAAATGTACGCAATGATCAATTTAAAAAGAAAAAAAAAAGAAAAACGACAAGAATAGATGTTTTGCTTTTATTTCCCGATGGTCTCAGAAAACAGTTTACATGCCACTTTGCAAATTTCAATATAGAAAATCATTTGCAATCCATCACGGAAGAGATGCCAGTGTTCTCACCCATAAAAGTTAAAATATGAATTGTGTATAGCAAGGCGAGCAGCAGTTGAAGACTGTAAACCTCGAACAGATATCAATGTAGATGATGCGTTATAAAAGTGTCAACATTTCCTGGGATATGACAGCATGGTCCCCAAGGGTAAAAGTAACAGCATCTTCAAAACATGTATCTTGTTGGAAATATAAATGACAGGAGATGCTGGGATAATTAATCAACACTGTGGTAAACTATAAAGCCTAAACGATTCACTAATTTATGTTGGAACCATTAAGTGTCTTGAAAAAATAACAACTAAAAGAAGGATAAAGAGGACCTTGCACGATGCTCACAATGAAATACATTCTTTGTACATAATATTCCATTTCAACTTAAAGGCGATTCTGTCACAAAAATAAAAGCCAGCCTATAAGAGAACAGTATTAATATCCGACTGTCCCACTGCCTGTGCCTCCAATCTTTGATACTTAGCAGAGCTACATCAGCTTCCACAGGCTGTTTTTTTCTGTTCTTAAAGATAGAGTGACTTTAAGGGTCCATTCATGCTTAGCCATTTTGCAGCATTTGTCCCACTCAGCGCACCACAATGCACTTTGGCACATTTACAAATGTTGTGGTGCACTGCAGTACATGTGTATAAGAGCTTAGTGTCATAAAATGAATGGCTTTGCAATATGATGACATTTTGCTTTGCTGCAGTGGGCTAGTGTGTCTGCACCTTGTGCCAATGTGTATCTGGCCCCTAAGTGTCCATTGATACTACTGTGTGGTGTTACCATGTGCTAAAATGCATTGCACTAAGGCAGTCCATTCATTTGAATGGGCTGCCTAACACATCAAAAATCACACAAAAATGGTGCACAGATTATTTTCGTCAGCGTTGAGGAGGTGCATGTTACCGTTAGTTTTGTTACTACAGTGTGAACAGGCCCTAAAGCAGTCAGATAAGAAGTCAGTAGGTCAATAAAAGTAAATATGATGGCACAGCCTGAACACAACATGCATAACATGCATGGAGCAATGCATTGCTCTGTATATGAGAAAATGCGTACTGGTACATTTGGCTCATTGCGCACCATTGAATGCAACAGTGGAGGATCACATGGAAGGCAAAAAAAAAACACCTGCAAAGTGCCCCCTTTTAAAGTGTGTGGAGGCTAAAGTACAAAGGGGGGAAATTTATCAGAAGCAGTCACCCATAGTAACCAATCAGCTTCTATTTTCAGTTTGTTCACTTAGCTTTGAAAATTGAAAGATTAAAGTGACTGATTACTATAGGCAACGGCTCACGATTCTGTCTTCTGCAGTACTGATACATTCCCCATAAAGTATTTCCATAATAAGCACTGTATTGTAATGGTCAGATTTTAGTCTTTTATTAATGCTAAACAACATTGGGATGGACTGCCTACTGTTATCTACAAAGGGGCTACAGGAGGTGAATATTGATATTCTTTCAGGTCAATCTCTTACGGTAGGTTGGCAATGGATTGGTGAAAGACACATAACAAGTAAATATTGTTTTACTCATCAAGACTTCATACTTATTGTTATGTATTGTTTTTATAATTACACCAAATACAGACGGTGGATAAAAACATTCGACAGAATACACATTTATATCTTTAGCTGCATGCTAAATAAAAAGAGAAGGTTTCCATCTTGTTGAAGGAGAAATGTCATTCAGGATATAACAATACATAACACTAAGAAATGGTACCAGGAATAACAGAACATAAGAGCTTAACCATGATAATGAGGACCTGAAGTGTATAGATGAAAGAATGGAAACAGTACTAGGTAGGGGAAGATTAATGGCTTGAATCATGCTTAATCACATTATTATATTTGTTTCATGATGTGATAATGGGAACAGTGGAGATGAATAGACTGGTTATAAAAGAAAGGACATATCATACAGAAATGTATACTTTTTATTCTAGAACCTGTGAGCTATGAATATAGCTTGCATATTTTATGTTACAGTCTCTGTTCATGGTTATTAATTATTAATTAATACCATGGTCAACAACAATACTTGGATTTTCGATCGCAGAAATAACAAAAGGCAATCACATAATTTACTATTTTAAAAAAAGTAGATGCAATATATAAAAGTCAGGTGTATGGATATCAAGTATTAAAAACACAATTCAAATTTCTAAAAAAAAATTAAATAAAAATGTCCTAATTGCACTAGGTATATTGTTGGGTTCCTCAATTGTATGCCTCACCTTCAGTCCTAGAAACCCCAGCCAGTTCAAACTAGCAACATTCAAAAACACTTTGCCCATTTTTGTTATCCTCACATCTCCATTGTCCCAACAAAAATAAGTCATTGAGTGTTGTGGGCCCAATAATTAGGAAACATGATCTGTCTTTACCCAGAAAGGTTGTGACCGCCTGCACAGTTTTTATAAACTCTGGGAACAAAAATATATAAAAGACAAGCTTTCGAGAAAGTTCATTTTCTTACAACGGGTTAGATATATATAAAGCTTTAAGCACTTTGTAATTTTCCAAGGAAGATGGATCCCAGACTCACAGGCCTTTTTGACATTTTAGAAAGGTTTCCTTGTGGGACAATGCAAGTAGACTTAGGACCCCTTGCGCTATAGGGAAAGACAGACCTAACTGCTGAACACATTGATACCATAATATTTTCTAGTTTTATTGGTTCTTAGAGGGTCATAAATAAAAAAATTACTGACTGTTGCAGCCCACAACAGAATTTCAGTTACTAACTTATGGCATCTAATCCTGAAGATGATTTAATAGTAAATCAGTAAAGCAAAACAAACGACAAACGCACTCAACAATTTGTTACCAGTTATACAGTAAGGTGCACACGAAATGGGCTTTGAACAGTGGTACAGTAGAAAGGCATCATGGCACACTCACAAACCGCCTTGGCGCGGCAGTGCGGCTTACACATCCTTTGCAGAAGACGTGTATCCAAACCTCTGTCATTGTCCTTAGTGGTGAGACAAGTTGTTTTACATGCTGGTTTGTGAGTGTGCCATGATGCCTTTCTTCTTTTAATAGTAAATCAAGTACACAATTTTTGAGGTTAAAGTGGAATCTGTTGCTCCTGGGTTAAAGGCTGATGAGGCCCAAGCATGTGTTCTCCCCCCCAATGCCTCCCACTAAGGATCGCCTGTGGGAACGGAAAAAACTACAGGAACATTATACATCTGAGATGGGAAAACTAACATGATGATTCTAGTCTTGTAACTAGGCTTACAGGTAAAAAGCCACGCAGGTATGTGACACATTATAGCTAGGGATGCACCGATACTTTGCATTTTCATGAGAACTACCAGGGTTGCAGCGGTTGCAGCTGGAACCTAGCTCTGGTGTTCCACCACTGTCCTGAAATCATTAGTCAATATTTTTTTAGAAAAACTGCCACATAACAATAAACAAAAATGTATCCGTACTCGTACTTGTAAGTACTTGTGCAAGTTAAACTGGTATCGGTGCATCCCTTTATTTATGTTTATAAAAACTAATTCATACATTAAAACAGAGATGTACAAATCCCAGGAGCTCCGTGTGCTCCTTACAAATTACAGTTGCCTCCTAACTTTTGAATTTTTCTCTAGTCTAGTCTTGGAGCTCAAAAAGTATCTGTACTTGTACTTGTACCGAGTACTGTACTTGGTATCGGTGCACAATGAACACAACCACACCCCAAATTTTGCAACAAAGAACAGAGAAAACAGATACCAAATAAAGAAATGGCAGGGCAAAATATCATAACAAATATGGCCGTTGATGTAGACCGTCTCTTAAAATCGGTGGCATCTGAGAACTAAGCAAATACATATTTTGCTTTGAATATATGAGATTAATTCTATTTCTTCTACTAGCATTAAGCTATTATTCATTTTAATAAGTAATCCATTATGCTTCTGGCTCTGTGGAGGCCAAGTGTGGAGATATTATAAATCATATTTAGGTTTTGATCTCACTGCAAGATTAAACTGCTAAATTACTTATTTTTCTTTGTTTAAATTTGTGGGCTGATTAGAAACACATGCACATTTTAAAATGAGTCGCAGTGGCCTTCATTTGTTAAAAGCTTCCCAAGATCAGTAGTTACAATAATTAATTTTTGTGAGACTTGTGTTAGACAAGGCTATGACATATGCATAAAAAATACTACTCTCCGGTGCTAAATAAATTATGCTACTGCTACCAATGCTACATACGTGTTAATGAGAAGTTGTACACTAAATCTGTAGTCCAGAGTCATATGGTTTGCAGGTTATTAATATCCATACAACCGGGAGATACTAGAGGAAAATTATAGGAAAAATACCATACAGCAGTGTTTTACATACTCGTCCTCAATTCCCGCCACTAGTTCATGCTTCGCGGATAAATCCAAACATGTAGTTTACTCTTGATTTGCTGAGTTGCTAATTACTTTGCCTGTGCATACGTGAGGTTCCCTGAAAAACATTCCCTACTGGTTGGACTTGATTACAGGTTTAAAAAAACACTTCAGTGTTAAGTGTCCAGTTCAGTGTTCGAGCTCCCTCTGTACTACCCAATACATTTAAATATATATAATGTCAAAAAAGACAAAAATGCAGTATTGCAGTGTGCAATGATACCTTTTTTATTGGAGCAAAGTTGAAGACCTCATTAAGAACCGATGAAGCTGTTTGGATAAGCAGAGAAACATATTCAAGAATGAAGATCAAGTCCTGTTGAATGTGACTAGTTATTACTAGCTACACCATGACCTGAATAAATGAGATTAGTTCTCATTTAGGGCAGCATAAAGGTGCTCATACTCTCCTTGACCAGGAAAGCTTACAGTGCGAACAACTGGCCCATGTATAGATCAGCTATGAAATGTAAGGGCCAACAAATATCCAACAAACAATGCTTCCTTCTGTATGTACATTGGACCTATGGCAGAACAGTAAATGCAAGATGTATGATGCAAAACATTGTCAGTAGGTTTTGGTAATTGCCATGTTTGGACATTGGCTGCAGTATTGCCTGTCTACTGCCAAGCTGCCAGGGGCAATACAAGCTTGCAAACTTGCAGATCCTGATTATACAAGCTCTTTCAATATAGTTAAATTCAAACGAAACAAGTCATGACACAATGACAATTTTATTATTTTGATACTGAGAAAAGTAGCTGTTTGCTGGCACAGACACATCATTAGGCTAAAGCTACATAGATTTTTAGTAGCTCAGTTATGCTACTAAACTAACCAGTGGGTAATAACTAGGAGTAGCAATTGATCACTAAACAGATTGAACACATGACTCCCTATTGAGTAAGCTACACAAGTAGCGTGTAGTAGTGATCAGTGTTGCATGATCGCTTAATGCTCTAATCATGTGTGATTGATGGCTACCAGATGCTACTTGAGCAACTTACTCTATAGGCAGGCATGTGTTCCATTTGGCAGTCAATTGCTACTCCTAGAGATTCATTTCTAACAATTTCAGTAAATACACAAAGGAAGGCCTATTTTATGTAAATAGTGCAGGCCCAGATATTTACATAATTGACAAAGCCTCTGACTCGAATACCACATGTGAGTTTTTGACACAACTATGAGAGTGATAAAAAAGTTAAAGTGTATCTCAAGATGCAAAAAAAGACATAACTGTTGATCTGTCGGAAATGCAGTCAATTCCTAAATCCTGTTGCAGGTTGACTACACACAGCATTTTTGTGGACTGAGCGGGGTCAGCCCTGCCCATTTTTTTTTTTATAAACTACTCAATCCATCCCACTTCAACTCCAAAGCATTAGCACTAATTGGCTTGTAACTCCAAGAACTGAGAGGGTTAAATAGAAATTTTGAGATAATGTAGCAAGTGTGCAGAGAACACAGGACAGCTCTGAAGGATCGAAAGTTTATTTTGCACTTATAGAACAGATATAACAAAATGCTTCCAATTGTATATTTAACAGATGAAAATAGAGCAAATAGGGGAAGTTCATTGTTAGGGATTCCATACACTTTAGAGCTCGGCTTTCACCCTTAGGGGAGCTGTATTTGCTTACAATTACATTGCTTAGCACAAAGCAAAAAAAGTTTATATATATTGATATTGTAACATTAAGATAAGATTGAGTTGGGGTTGTGCTTGTAGAAACTTGTACGATGTTGTTATCTTTCACAAATTGGTGATCTCCAAAAAAAATTTAAATTACATTGCGGCATGGGGTGCATTTATAAAAGTTCCATCCAGCGTATAGCTGGACAGTTGGCATACATATGGCACTACTGCCCTTAGATGGCGCTGACAAGTTTAGGAAATCTTATAATGGTCAGTGCCATTTAGGGGCACTAGTGCTGTGAGAACGGTAACGTTTATGAGTGTTTGATGCTCACACACTAAAGACAAATGTCCTTCAGAGGCTCCAAGGTAAATTTGGAACGTTATTTCTATTCCTTTTTAAGATTTTTTATGTGGGCTGGATCAGGTGGGAGGACCTTGCACGATAAGCTCAACCCTGTTCTAAAATGGCTAAAGAACAGGAAATGACAAGTACACTGCTGCATAATGGGATTCCCAGAAGTGGCAGCAAAAAAACACTATTAGGACACACCACAGTTGCTCACATCAGGAGTCATTTTAAACTGGGATTGGGACTGGGAGAGCAAAATGCTAATAAGAAGCAGTTTTTAAAAAGGGAGCACAAAGAATACTGTTGGTGTGCCCAGTGCAACAATGCCAGTAAGATTTTAGTTTTCCTAAATTGAATCCAATCTGATTGGTCGCTATAGGTGACTGTACTTTGCATTAACAAATAAATTCAACAGTGCTTTTTCCATTCTGTCTAAAATGGCGACCTTTTTCTATTCCCACTGACATTAATTGATGGTTTAATATTTGAAATGTTAATATTTTTCTTTTAGTAGAAAGCAACAAAACAATTTTCAGAGATACATTTATGTCATCATAAAAAGTCATAAAACTCCTTCTCTTCATTATCTGGATTAATCTTGGAAATAGATTCTTCTTGGAGACAAACACATAACTATTAATAGACATGCAATCACATGGTAATTTGTTTCTTTCCAAAGCTATCATTGTACAAAACTACACAAGTGTCACTAGCAGGTGTCTCAAAATTAATCCGGAATATAATTATACTGTAGTTTTGCAAATACCACCATAAGTTTCTGCTGCGAGCTGCAGGCTGAATGAGAGCAGCAGAAATGATTACGCTTGCTGGGGTCTAATTAGTCCATGTGGTGTCATTTTAGACAATAGCAGTATGACAAGAATATATCAGTATGGGGCTGGCATGTTGAAACAGTTTTAAAATACAGAGTTTGGGAATGCTGTTTCACACAATCCATGAAATGTACTGTAATTGGAGTTAGGAATTTTCAGGATGCACATAAATGGATTTGACAGTTTAACCACTTGACGACCGGGGTGTTTCACCCCCTTCCTGGCCAGGCCATTTTTCAGTGTTCAGCGCTGCGGTACTTTGACTGATGTTTATTCCGTCATGCAATGCTGTACTGATACGAATTTCATACCATTTTTTGGGGACAGATAGAGCTTTCTTTTGGTGGTATTTAATCACCGCTGGGGTTTTTATTTTTTACTATATAACAATAAAAGTACCCTAAATTTTGAAAAAAAAATTTCCCTATAAAATTTTATGAAACATTTATTTTCACCCCAATTTTTTGATATAATATAAAATTTTTTTTAATTGTGAATTTTTTTTTACCTTTTATTTTTTTTTAAGCTGTAATTTTTTTTTTTAAACTTTTTTTTACACAACTTTATTACTATAACATAGGGGATTAAGAAATCCCCTATGTAATAGCCAGTTCACCAAACAGGTCCTCTTTATGGAGACATCAGGGGTCTCCAAGACCTCTGATGTCACCTAGGGACCCCCACAGAAGCTGATGAAGCAGAGATCTGCTTCATCAGCTTCTCTCCGGTGTTCTGCACCGGAGAGTGACACTGAATGCAGGAAGTGATGTAATATACATCACTTCCTGCATTCGGGGACAGGAAGAGAGATCAAAGGGAAATCGAGTAATGATCTCTCTTTGATCTGCTGTTAGAGCGTCGCCGTGCCGGTCCCAGCCGCACCGGATCACGGACCGGCAGCGGTGACGAGGAGACGGCGGGACATAGGAGTGGGGGGAGGCCGCACACCCGCAGCTCCTGCAAGCGATTGGGCGTCTCTAGAGACGCCTGATCGCTTGTATGTAAACAGCCATCGCTGGCTGTTTACATGCTCACAGTTTTCCCCCTCGTGTGCGCGCTGAGTGCCGCACACGAGAGGGGGGAGGGGCAGGACGTCTTAAGACGCCCTCCCGCTCCTAGCAGACTCCCGTCCGGCCGTTCACAAACTGCCATGGACGGAAGATGGTTAAACAACAAGTAGGCCCAAAGTTCAAGCTCCATGTAGGTTCAAGGTTTGGTCACAACCTGACATACATTCCTTGTAAGCAACGATATGACCCTGCAATATTGCTATTATTAATGGATTTCCAAGTTGAAGTCAGTACATGTCAGGTTGGGGGACATGGAATAGTAATTGGATTGTTCCTAATGTGTTTATATGTGTATGTGCACAATAGATTTCTCTATTAGGGATGAGTGCATCAATTTCTCTGAATTACTGATGAAACCAATGGTGCAATTTTGCCAAAACAGTAACTCATTCTCAATCATTAAGTTGCCTTTACAAAATTTGCGTGAATAAAAAAAATATTTTTCTGCATTTAATATTGTTGTATCCTTATTGTGTATATTTAGCTATTTGTGTACTCCTGCATTACATTTTTATTTTCTCTCTCTCTCTCCTCTCTCTCTCTCCTCTCTCTCTCTCATCTGAACCTTTTTGTTTACATAAGAAAAGATCCAGGATAGATGCGAGGAACTTCCATAACCATGGAAGCCATGTGAAGCCCTTTGTACCCTTATAAACCTCCAATGTATGTTGCCAAAATTATGAAAAGTTACTGCAATCTCTCACTTTGGGCGAAAATCTGGGAAAAGTAACACTCTCAATTTTGCTCATTCCACATTCCATATACTGCTCTTATCCAGGAGGAACAAGAGATTCTCAAAAGAAAAAAAATCCCACAAAACACCATCCCCTTTCTAACTGCAATCTACTCTCTCTGGCCAATTTGTATGCTTTGACATACTTTTTATGCATCTCTGTAGTTAGCATCACAAAAGCAGATACGTCTATTTACTGTATAGAGCAGCACTTAGTTACAGTCTCAGAATAAGTGCTGTTGCATAAAATGCATCAGAGTTCCTAAGTGCTGCTGCATGAAATGCTTGAGTTTCCAGTGGATTCATTAACACATTATCCAAGCACAAGAAACTGAAGAGCAGTCATCGTCTACACATTTTCTCTATTCATTCTGAGCTGGAAGCTTGTTGGATCAACACCTGTTCTGTTCTCCTTGGCTACTGATCTTCCAATGCCTTGAGCAGAGATTGCATTGTATACACAGAGATGTGTGCTTGACCTACTTATGGCAAACATTACAACATGAATTTATGACTCAAGTAAATGAATGTGGTAAGCACACAAGACTGTGTGTCCAACAATGCCTTTTAGCTTCTGTGGCAATGGGTGGGAGATCAGTCTGTAAAAGAAGACAGGACCCTTTACTAACACCAAAGACTGTAAATGACATGGGCTTTAATAGTTCTCTAGGTGCACTGATTTTCTTACCACTTACCAAAAACATCCCTTTCTTGCCCAAACTGACCCTAGAGAGTACACTACAGATATTAAACTGTAAGCACCTTCTGTGGACAGGTAGTAATATAATTATTTCTATGTAATCAGTACAGATTACGGATAGTTTACTTTTAGGTCATGTAAGTGCTTAAGCAATGTCCCCCTCTCTAACAGTCCATATGCATATTTTTTGGCTCCCCCGTTGCTCTTTTCAGCTAGTAGGAGCAAGTAACGGAAGCTCTGTGTTATCTCTGAGTCACTCTAGTTGGAGCTTATACAGGGGTAACGATTGTCTACCAGGCTCCAGGTGGCAGCACTTGGCCGAGCACCAGTCACATGAAAGGAAGTCACATGCTTCTCCAAATTCTGAAATAGTGGGTATTTTCTTACTCATGGCAAATGAACAGAGAGGCAGAAAAAAACAAATGATAAGGATATGCTGCGGAGGGTGGCTACACGCTGTCAGTTCTTCACACTCCTCTCCTGCATATACTGCCCACAGTCATATCTATTGCATTCCTGACCTGCAAATAGTGCCCACTGTGAGGTCCTTTGCACTTCTCTTCTGTGCACATTGCACAACATCACACCCCTCACATTCCCTTCTTGCTCATACTGCCCACTTGCATACCCTCTACATTCTTCTCCTGCACATACTAGCTACAGTCATATCCTCCACATTCCTCTCCTGCCCATACTGCCCACTCTCATACCCTCTACAGTCTTCTACTGCACACACTTCCAGCTGTCATGCCCTCTGCATCTCTTTCCTTTACATACTGCATCTTCAACATTATAATATCTCCAACCTCATCCTGTTCTGGAACGGGCACAATTTTGATAGTTTGCGTCAAGGAGGCACTTAGAACACCTCATGCTGATTATATAAACACCAATTATAGGGTTCATTGGACCTCAAGGGCAGCAGCACTACTGTGCCAGGTTCATTTAACATCTATGGGTTCTTTTATTTGCAATAAAAGTCATAAGCTAATCTCTGAGGGAAAACCTGTTGTCAATGTTATCGCAAAAAGAGAAAGATTTGTATAACTGTAATGGATATGACATCTGAAAAAAGGATTTCTGGAATGCTGCAAAACAAAGGAAACCTTTAACTTGAAAAATGACATCAACTAAAATGTCAATAACAGAAAGGACAAACACACAATGTTGCAGCAAAGCACTAAGAATTCCAATGAGCACCATGTCACTAAATAAACAGTGACTGTTAAAAGCTACCTTGTACTGGTATAACTAAAAGTATAGAGGACATGGAATTTTCACTTGTATAAAACGTAAAATATAAATTGTGCTGTTTACTTTGTAGCTAAAACTTATAGTGTGAAGAAAATATAGACACCCTCTCAAGATTTTATTGCCGTATGTGTCCCTGGTAGCAAGGGGAGAGGGGCAATCCTCACTAGGACAGACAATAATGGGAATATTCACAGGAGTCACTTGAACAGGGCAAAAGGGAAATCCTCCAATTGGCGAAAACTGTATTCCTTTTATGAACATCAATCTTTGAAACTCAGCTTCCAGCTAATCCCATTAGGTTAAGATCTCGTCTTAAAAGTTTTCTCAAACCATACTGGCTGAAAGGCAATAGGCAGTAGCAGAGGGTAAAAATGATGTACCCAGTGCCAAAATCTGAAAGCAAAGGTGAAAAATTAGACTGCTAAAACATCTTTATGCGTGTTCCCCTATGCACAAATGTCCATGAACTAGGCAAATCAGCATCAAGCAAGATGGAGATTATGGGGCAGTGTGTAGGAGGTTAGGCATATGTTTAAACTACATTGCCTTTGTACCCCCTATTCTACTGGTTAAAAGCTCCGCTCTAAGCTTCTTCTAGGACTTGCTTCTTCAACCTTCACCAACCTGCGTGTCACACTGAAGAGTCAATGGCATTGACACTTTGTGGAGGGAGAATGGTCCGTAGACAGACAGGACTTAAATGTGGATTGGACTGGCCCACTGCAGGGCTCTTGGGTCTTTTAGAAGGTCCTAGCAATACAGAAATTATAGAGCAGCCCCAAAGTAAGAAATTATATCACATTACTAATTGCTGATAATTGCTTTTGATCCTTATTTTACATTTTCTTATCTTGCTTTAAACTGAAAACATGGCAGGCATCTCCCCACCTCTGGCTTCCCTTTTGCTAATTTTTTTTTTGCAAGAATATCCTGCAATGAATTAGCAGTCCATCCAACCAGGATTTTCAAAGAGAAGATGATAGAACAAAGACAAAGATAAAATGTAATCTGACTGTTTCGTTACCCAACATACACACAGCTACTTTGGTTTCTATTCAATTGACTTGCTGGGATTTGCTTTTTAAGGGATGCATGGCCTGCAAAGAGTGGTAAAAATTCAAAACCAATTCATTTAAATTCTGGATGCCTTCCTTGCAGTCATGATCAGTACAAAAAAAAGGGAATTACAAATACCCTTAAATTACCGATGATTTGGGACAGAAGGACAATCTTTTTTTGAAGTTCCTTAATATGAGACTCTAAATCAATACATATCTGTCATCTAGTAATTGGAGCTAGGTAAAACTCTACACGTCTAAAGATGTCAAAAAACCAATAGTCAGCAAGTTAACATGAAGTGTGAAGATGATACTTAGCAAATTAGGTAATATGAATGGCATTTGCTCATAAAGAATATAAAATTACTTTAAACGATATTGTGTATGCACTCCTGCCTATGCGACAGCCGTTCATACATCCATACCATGTAAGCAAACTTGTCAGTTTAGCAATGTAATATTGCAGAGGCATCTTTTTGTGTGGGTAATACATGAAAATGAAATACAAAGATTCATGAAGCAAGAGCTATAAGAAAGCTTAGAGTGTTTCCATGTTGCTTTCAAAGAATGAAAATGTAACAGAGCTACCACACTATAGTTTATATGTTGCTACCTAACTAGACATGAGATGAATAACACATTCATTTGATGTTGTTGGGGCGCCCTGTGCTCGCTATGGCAACACGGGCAAGGGAGAGCAGCCAGGCTGGCCCTGGCTGTGCCCCCTCACAGCTGCACCCGGGGAGATTGCCTCACGCACCTCACCCTTCCTACTGCCCTGCTGAGATGTTCTAAAGCTATAAAAACACAATGAGGGGAATTCATAAAAACAGGGGCAGACAGAATCTGGAAGTGCTCCAGTTTTCATGAATTCCCCAAATTAGCGATTACTTGTCTGGGAGACTAACCAGCGCAAACAACAAGTGTTTTTGCTGGCTAGTAGATCTCCATGGTCTTAGTAAACAAGAGTAGGTACATCTCTGAAGAGCAATAACCCATAAGACACTGGGCTCTACTGACATTCTACGAGGAGGTGAGTAGAGATCTGGATAGAGGGAAGCCGGTGGATGTGCTATATCTGGATTTTTCTAAAAGCATTTGACACGGTACCACATAAACACTGTGGTCTATGGGCATAGATTAAATGGTGAGTACATGGATAGAAAATTGTCTACAGGAATGTGTCCAGAGAGTATCTATAAACGGCTCCTTTTCAGATTGGTCAAGTGTCTGGAGTGGCGTGCTTCAGGGTTCTGTGCTAGGCCCCCTATTATTCAACCTGTTTATTAACAATATCGGGGAGGGCGTGAATAGCCACGTTTCCGTGTTTGCTGATGATACTAAAATCAGGACGGTAATAGACACAGACTTAGACACTATAAAATTACAGGAGGACCTGGATAAAATAGGGGAGTGGGCAACTATATGGCAGGTGAGGTTTAATGTCGATAAATGTAAAGTAATGCACTTTGGGGTTACAAATAGGCAAATGGAATACACATTAATGGGAACTCCACTTGGGAAGTCAGAAATGGAAAAGGATCTGGGAGTCATTGTAGACCACAGATTACATAATAGCTTGCAATGCCAGGCTGCAGTAAACAAAGCGAGCAGAGTACTGTCTTATATTAAAAAGGGAATGCACTGTAGAGACAAATCTATAGTTCTGCCACTTTATAGATCGCTGGTTCGGCTTCATCTGGAGTATGTGGTCCAGTTTTGGTCACCAATACACAGAAAGGATGTCCTGGAGCTGGAAAGAGTCCAGAGAAGGGCAACTGAATTAATTAAGGGGATGGAGGACCAAAGCTATGGGACAAGGTTACAAAACTTAAATATGTTCACGCTTGAGGTGCGGAGATTATGGGGGGACATGATTTTAATGTACAAGATGTTCAATGGTGATAGCAACATCAGCAATAAACTTGTTACGGTAAACTCCATAACAAAGACTAGAGGCCACCACCTAAAATTGGTGGAGAAAAGATTTAAGCACAAGGGGTGTAGGGGCTTCTTTTCAGTTAGAGTGGTTAGGGTCTGGAACTCTCTGCCACAAGCAGTGGGTTCATCTGAGAGTGTTGAATCATTCAACATGCATTTGGACAAATTCCTCAGAGACCGTAATATACAGGGGTACTGGTACCCTTAAAAAATAAGATCACACGAGGACTCGTACACACGCATACACATGAAGAATCCAAAACATACACACAATAGGTTGAACTTGATGGACCTGTGTCTTTATTCAGCCTCAAATACTATGTAGCTATGTAAGCTACTACCACAACTATGTTAGCACTTTGTTGTTTCAATTACAAATAAAGAGGTACAGTGTTAAAAAGCCCCTTAATGGCCACAAACAGTGGGTATGCCTGGAGGCTCAAACAGAAAGATTGCACCACCAAAGTACCTAAGGCATACACTTTACTGTTTTTTATGTGTAACTCTCCAGCATCTTCCAACACCCAAAATATCAGTTCTGGATAGACTAACCCTCTAAATGGTCATATTTAGTGATATGAAAATCTGCGTATCCAGTTTTTTATTAGACCAGAGTTTCTTCTTTAGTAGAGAAGTGAGTCATGGCATCCAATTGGTAAACATGTTCTGCTTGTGGACTGTAAAGCAATTTCTCATTTCCATAGGAAAAAAGATATATAAATGAAATCTCAAGTTAATAAGGCTGCTGACATTTTGCAGAAGCTATACTAAATTAAGGATTTCTACAACTGAAACCATCCAATACACAAGCCTTTTCACACCACTGCTCCTATTTTCAACAGACTATTATATTTTACTTCTAGCCAAAATGATGCAGAACTCTGGAGAATTGAGAATGGAGGAGGTTTCAGCTTCTTTTGACACGTACCAATAAATAAATTTCCCTCGGTTCTACACGGCCACTCACATTCTTTGTGGAAAAACAAGTTGTTAAGATTTACTGTTTCACATAAAAATTCCCCTATAATCTTTGTCTCAGACATCGATATTCCAATTCATATTTACAAGTGTGCACAGCTGCTGTCTTTTCATACCTATGGTTATTATTCACAGAGACTGCAACTGTTCAGCAGGCAAAGTTTCTAAAAACACAGAGTATGGCCTTACGTCATATGAGGGTCGTGTTCAAACGATTGGCAAGAGTTCATATCTCTCTGCATTTCAAATCACTGGAGGCAGAGATCAAAGGCTTGAGCAAAAGCGTAGCATTATAGGCAAAATACTCTATTGGGTCTCTATTCCTCCTTTGCAGTTGCACACAATAACCAGCACTTCGAAGTATGGCAAAGCATGTAACCTCCTCCCCTGTGAAAATGCTTGAGCCTAGCAGCCAATCGCTAGACCAGACCATTGTCACATGACCAGCAGAGTGATGACTCTGCTCCCCAAGTTGCTAACAGTTTAATGCTGGCTGAAGAAAAGGAAGAAGTGGGGGGATTGCTAGCAAGGTGAGTATGGGGGAGGGGGGTATCAGCACACATACACCCTAACTGAATAACAGTTAGTTTGCTAAAGGGGTGTGCACACAGAGTGTACAAATTGTCTCTCACAGACCTAATTTTTAAGTCAATGCATGGCAATTAGGAAATGTAGCAGGATATTAAAAACTGTGTTACATTAAAAACATATTTTCAAATTCAGTTCTGACCAACTGTTTTGAAAATATCTAACTTTTGGATAAAGCAGAGAAGGGTTAGAACTTCTGTCAGGTTTTTATTCCTGTGTCCCTTTTGACGAGATAGAAATGATATTTTGTCTGCAAACCTGTTTCAAAATGTCATCTTTATTGACGTTCTTACAGCATCTCCTGTCATGCTGCAAGGACGTCAGTAAAGATGAGATTTTGAAACAGAAGGTGTGCAGATGACATATCTTTCCTATGCATTTCTGTGTTGCCATCCACCTGCTGTTCCAGCACCCAATTAAAAGGGGTATAATGGTAAGGTGTGCAATGGAGATACACTGGGTGTAACCAACACAAAAAGTAGAAATTTCCTCAAGGGACACCCAAACAGTAATAAAAAAGATAGATTCTAACATGTAAAAGTGGAACTTGGATTGTAGATAAAGAAACCACAAGGGGCAAAAGCTTTGTTTAAAAGCTTGCAGTTCAGAACAAAGTCAGAGATCAAAAGTTTAGGTGTTATATTAAGGTACATTTTTATTAAATCTAAACTACAGGGGGAAAAAATGATTTACCCTTTCAGTGAGTCTCCCTTGCCACTGCAAGGGTTAAGTGCTTGCTTTGCCTAGCAGATGATGAATATACTTACCTTGTTCTTCACTCCTGTGGGCTTCCTCCTCTTCATGCAACTGGTTCCCCCCAAAAAACAGTCACAGCTCTATATCATCGCGTACAATGCAGCCTACAAGCATTCATGCATGTTAAAGTTAGGTTCTGAGGGCCCACCCACATTCTAGAGAGTCGGACAGAAGAGAATAGCACCAGTTAGCAGAGGGAGCAAGGAATAAGGTAAGTATATGACATAATGCATCATCCCCTAGGCAAACCAAGCATTTAACCCTTGCAGTGGTGAGGGGGACCCACTGCAAGGGTAAATATTTTATTTTTTTCTGGAGTCTAGCTTAAAGTGCCTTCAAACATATATCATAACTTCTTCAGTAAAAATATTTAACAAAATACAGATACAATTAATGTTCAGGAATTCCCATTTGTCCCTTTTTAACACTTTGTCAGTGTCAGTGCAAAACTCAAACCAATACAATATATCAAGGGGGCAATTGTAAGAAGCGTTCTTGCTACTGCCTGTCGAAAAGTAAGACAGCTCATACATCTGTCCCTTTATGGCCAATTATAGCTCTGATGTCAGAAGTGGATCACCGACAAAGCAGATGTTCTTTTTAATTGGTTTTCGAGAAAGCTGGACACGTATATGTAACTACACTAAAGGGCTTCCAGCAGGGATCAAATTATATTTTAAGGTGGAAAAATCATTTTAAATGCACCTGAGAAATATCCATAAAGTAGTTCATTCTTTCTAAGCCTTTGTACATTCCATCAGACATTCTGTGCAACTTTGCCTACTTTCATTTTAGGTTCCCACATTATCACCAGCCTGGACTGGCCCCTGTTTACACATGTGGCTAGTCAATATGTTCTGTGCACTCATTTTAAAAAGCATGGTCACGTAATTACCATCTTGCACTGCACATAAAATAAACCATAAGTTCATTAAACACATACCATCTTTCTGGTCCAGCTAATTGCAATCAAACAAAATCATACCATTACATTAATCACATGTCAGTCCAGAGGCTTGATAAATTACATGTAATTGCTATCATAGCACATAATTGTCATGAAATTTTCAATCAGTGTTAATGAGGTAGAAAATATTTGGCCCAGGTCAGTAAATAACAAAAAATGTAAGACATCCCCCCATCAATAAAAGGTTAATGAACCCTGAGTACACACAGAGTGATTTACTGCACTTAATAAATCAACATGAAACATGAACAGGAAATTTATGATACCTAAAATTGGAGCAATTTCTGGAGATATTTTAAATCCGGTCTGCTTGCACTTCAAAGCTATGATGTTTCTACAATAAAGAAAAGATGGCTAACCTATGCTCTTCTGTTATTGAGCTAATACAGCCCCCAGAATCCTATGGGGCTGCTCAGGCAACACAAAGAGAACATAGGGCATCTGAAGGGCACAGGTTTGTTTTCCTACACTGTAGACAAGAGATATGTAACCAGTGGGTCAGACACCCAATTACTGTCCTAGAATCTAATTTTAGAGTCTCTTGATTGTCAAAAACATTACACAGAACAAAGAAGAAAGATATTCTTGGCAAACATGGGCAGATAATTTTTAGCAGTATATGGCATTAGGCCATTCTCCAGTTTGCTTGAAATATATTTCAATTGGTTGGACAAGCAACCACACAAATAATATTAGTGACAACATTTAACATGCTCCTTTACTGGTCACAGCTGGATCTATACTTCCTGTCCACCTAGGCCAGGGGTAGGCAACCTTGGCTCTCCAGCTGTGCTGAAACTACAAATCCCATAAGGCATTGCAAGCCACCGGCATGACTCCCAGAGGCAGAAGCATGATGGGATTTGTAGTTTCAGCACAGCTGGAGGGCCAAGGTTGCCTACCCCGGACCTAGATGTGAGGGAGCAAATGCTACGTTGATTCATATGTTATGGAGATGTCCGAAACTGCAAAAGGTATTGGATAGACATCATTATATTGATTAATCATGTGTTCGGTAACCTCATTGGAGCTGGACCCCAGAATGTGTCTCTTGAATTGTGAGGAGGAAGAGGGACAGGACAAGGGGGTAGTTCACCTTAAGACACGATCGTTGGGTATAGCAAGGAAAATGACTGCTTTAAGATGGTTGTCTCCTAGACCACCAACAACGGAGGATTGGTGCACGCAGGTTAATCAAGTTCTACTAAAAGAAAAAAAATGCTCTTTTTACAGAGTATGTTTAGGGTAATTTTGGAGGATATGGTCTCCATGGCTATCTGTACCTGGTTTGGCTATTAAATTAATTTATTGTACGAAATAATAGTCACTTAAATAAATGTGAAGTAAAAGAAACAGGTCACCAGCACTCGTTTAGAATAAATATGTCCTTTTTTTAATGGACAATTGTGTCACTACAATCAACAGAGCCGACGTTTCGGGGCCGCACAGGGTCCCTTCAAGGCAAATGCCAACTGTCTTATGTTGCTTCCCTAATTTTTCTAAAAACTCAGGCTGTTATCATTTAGCATGTACTGTATATATTATACTGGCTGAAGAAGGCTGGATCATTTCTGTCACTTATGTTGCTTCCCTTCCTACCCCTGTAGACTGGCTAGTCTTAGTATCACACTAACAAGATCAGATCCCATAGCCATACATTTGCAAATATGTGTAAAACCACACTGTTAGTAGCTTTACACGTATTTGCAAATGTATGGAACAGAAGCTTCTGCTTTAATTTGAGCACCTTTTCAATTTGTGGTAGTTTTAGGGCCAATGTCAACATGCTTTTGTTTGCTTCAGAACTGTTTATCTCCCCATGCATGTCTATGCAAAAGTAGCTGGAGCCAGTCAACTGTACCTAACTGATCTAAGTGGTTGCCATTGTTGCTTTTCATAGCAACACAAGGCACTCCAAGGCAAAGAAAGGAGATGTTGAAATTGACAGTTGGCCAACTGTGCATCATTACTCTAGGAAACTTTGGAAATAATGACCATAAATGAAATGAATTATCTACTTTGCTAGCATTTGGTTATGTGTGTACAGACACAAAGTGGCTAAATGGTAGGTACACTATTCCTCCAGCAACAACCATACACCTGCCAGATTGCACTGGCAAGTATGGTGGTAGTCTGGAACTTTTTATGATATGTAAGAATGTGTGACTTCTTGCAAAATAAGATGTATGGCCGTTTATCATGACCTATCATGCCTGTTCAGTAATTCAGCTCTGATGGTGGTTGGTGAAAATAAGAGAAGAGATGATAGAAGGCAAAGCATAGGAGTTGCAACCTCTATCAGGTTTCTAGTGCTGTATTTGTACCCATTGGAGGAATTTTAATGCCTACTGGGATTTAATCTTTGAGCCCCAGTAGGGGCAAAACATATCAAGGACAAAATAGGGACAGCTGGAGTGACATTGCCACTTGTCGCAATAAAATATGGCAAGTGAGATCAGAAGCAGTCGTGCTGCTGCTCTACATTATTTTGGAGTCAGAGGGAGGTGATGGAAACTGAAGTTTGGCTGATCCTGAGCTTATAGTATGTATGAATCTTTTGAGCAATGATCTAGATTTAATTTGGGTTCCAGAGGCACATGTACTGCACCTAGGGAGTATGACACACAAATAGGCCAATACTAAGAGCAACGCCAGCTACAGAGATGGACATTTCTTAAAAATGCACATTGATTATTTTCTTTTCCAAGAGAATATCGGACACTATTTTCAATGCCCATACATATTTAGAACAAATTCTGCCTCCTGTCATGGACAGATTTTATAATTGCAGATGAAACCCATCCATCTTCCATAGAGTCCTCAACACGAACAATTACTACATTATCATCTAAAGACGGATGCACTCTGCACCTTGACTTGTCAAATATGAAATCCTGATATGTATGCTTTGATAACCAGCACATGTAACTGATATGACCTTTCACTGGCATCTCTGATGGTTAAAAGACACTAAACAAATGTGTCATATTACCCACCTGTGGCTTGCTATCATTAATTATTAAATATATTTCAAGCATATGTCTCCCAAGAACATAAGGCTCCTGAATTGTTTTCATTCTAATTTAGAAGCCTGAGAAATCCATTGTTTTGCATGAGCCTATTCTATTGCAATGGTGGAATTCTGATCAGGCCACTTTAGAGTGGTAGATAAATTCCACAGCCGCATTCTACGAGCTGCTACTGTGCGTTAACATGTGACAGATGCCTTCACAGTAATTGCCAATCAGCCTTTGCACAGCAGCTGAAAACACAATATATCAGTTTGATCTCTCTGGGCATGAACATATTCACTATCCACAAATCTACATGAATAAAAAAGATTTTTTTTTTCTAACAACTGCAGCTAAACATTATCAAGTGTAGGCTGTAAGGAGCACCATTATTTATCTAAAAACACAGGCTGTTATCAGTTAGCATATATATTATACTGGCTGAAGAAGGCTGGATCATTTCTGTCACTCTATTACTCTTAGTAGAATTAAATGAAACGCTTATTATTTACACAGTGATAAAAGTGTAACATTAGGAGGATGAGAAACTATTATTATCATTTGTTTGTATTATTATCACCTGTTTAATCTTACAGATAATAGATATACATGACTGCAACTCTGTAAAATGGAACTGTAAATTTTAAAGTATGCTAATAGCAGAGGAGGACTGGGAACTTTTGGCCTGAGAGGCAAAGATAGCCAGCTGGACTTTATAAAGCAGGGCCAGTTTCCTTTGGGCTAAAATGCCCCATACAAAGTATGTCACATGGATTGGTGGCCATGGAGAAAGGTGGGTAATATCCTAAAGGACATAAATCTGATATTGAGAAGGAGGGGTGCAGGAGCCAGGTTGAAGTAATAAGACTAGGTTGTGGAAGAGAGGCCACTCTAACATGGTGGTCTTTGTGTTTTTTGATTTGAGACATTTACTAGAGTTTAGTGTTAGAGAATATAAAGAGGTTACAGGAAAAGAGGGGGCTAACAGTTACAAACGGCTATGAAAATGCATGCAGGTAGGATGTCCTCGCAAATTCAACAGGCTTCAGGAACAATGGCTGAAAATCCCAAGTTTATTATGCTTCCATCAGCCAAATTACTCAGAGATTACTTGACTGAGACCTGAGAGAACTATTGCATGGACTTGCTACTGTAAACATTAGTGCAGACAGCCAAGCACCTAGGACTTACCTTCCCTTTTAGGGCTCCCCAAAGGGGAGGATACTGACGGGTCATGAGCATTTAAATAGGCTATTGTTTTTTTTCTTTTGATATTTTGGTAATGACCTGGCAAACACTTTTGTAATAACAAAAGTTATTTCAATAAAAAAGCATTTGGTTAAAAGAAGAAAAAAATATGAAAAAATAAATAAATATATATATATTCACAGTAACCACATAACCAGTAACCATTACGCAAAGAGGCAGCAGAGACATAGAGGTGGTTTTCCATGTATAGTTTTTTGCCACGCATTTTTTCCCATTAGTAGTAGGAATATAACTCTCAAACACAAGTTTATTAACACATTGTCACAATATTCTAAGCCATGCTATAACCAGCAAATCAACAAATCTTTGTAACAGTGATGATCTAAGCATAGAGGCGCTGAGAGTTTGAGTTGGGTACCTACCGACTCCAGTGAAATCCAGACTTGATAGTAAAAGTTATGATTACAAAAGGCTCATGTCCACAAAGTCTGACCTCCAGTATAATAAACACTTTGTATAATAGTAAGTCATATTTGTAAAATAAAGATGTTATAAAAAGTGATATAAAACTTGAGTTTATATACATTTACAATAAAACATTTTAAATAACATGACATTGATTAAAACCTTTTAAAACATTCAGTTTAAGTTGCCATAAATAAATACACGCCCCTACTCGTTTGACTGTGTTAATAAATAATCTGCAAAAGCCTCTAATCCAGGGAATATTACACAATCTGTAGTAATTGTTTGGTCTGTAGCATGAGGGGATAAGGCATCAATGATGAAGAAAGATGTAAGTACAAAATAGACATGGTAGAACGCTATGACTTTGGCTTAGAAAAGATCAACAACATGCTTAAAGCTGAACTTCAGGGAAAACAATCCTTGAAGTGGGGCTGTCCCATCACTGCAAGGGTTAAATGTTTGTTTATGCCTAGGGTACCAGGAAAAATAACTTGTATTTACTTAATTCCTCTCTCCCATGGCAGCTAGCACTCTCCTCATTCTGATGCTCGGGTTGTGGGCGGCCCCTCTGAATCCTCATATTCAATGCAGGTCAGCTATAGCCCCTTTATTGTACTTGATGGTGTCAGAATGCCCTAGACTGATGCTCCGGGTTGTGGGTGGCCCTTCTAAATCCTCATATTCAATGCAGGTCAGCTATTAACCCTGTATTGTACTTGATGTCAGAATGCCTGAGACTGCAGAAGTGTCTTAGAGAAGAGGCTACGGGGACCATGGAGGGAGCCTGAGGAAGTGAGTGATTAGGAAAGTAAAAGTCCTTTTTACTGGTACTGGTAAGGATAAGTGAGCATTTAACCCTTGCAATGCAGGGGTAGCCCCACTGTAAGGGTATTTGTTTGTTTTTCCCAGATTTCAGCTTTCAGTTGGTGAGGCAAAACAAAATATATTAAGGCCTCATGCACATGTCTGGAAATGGCCATACGGCTTAGAAATTGGGCATATTGATCTGCTCGGGAGTCACAAGTGTATCGCAGAGCTGTGTGCAGCTAGCCTGTAGAAATCAATAATAGGGTATATACGCAGATCCCATTGTTTACATGCATACGGGGACTTGCGCACAGCTCTTCAATACACCCATTCTATACCCTTCATGACCATTTCTAGCTCGTCACATGAGGCTTTGGTTGTATTCGCTTTGTGTGCCCCCTAATGCAAGAAGTACATATTGTCTAAAATTGAAAATAGTAGCACCAAATGTATAGCCAAAAGAGAGTTTTGGTTGCGCTCACAAACATCACATTCAGGGGTCTGAAACATGTCTAAGCGGTTACTTTAGTATAGGCATGTCAAACTCAGGTAAAACAGTAGGGCCAATTAAGTGGACTGAATCTTCAAGGTGGCTGCATTATGTCTATATAGGGCAGCACCTACTTCATTCCAGACACAGATTATAGCACTTCAGAATTTAGCATTCTAGTACAAACTGCAATTTACAAGTTTTAAAGTGCAACTTAAGCCAGACTTTTTTTTTTAGTTTTCAATAGACTGGAGAAGAATTAGATCATGTCAGGTTTTTATTGTTGTCTGTCTCCCCATTAGGGAGATTCACACTCATTATTTGTCCTGGTGACCTTTATCACTGAACGTGAAAAGAGATGGAGAGGATGGAAAATCATGGGGACACCAGTCCTGGTGACACTGCTGACCACCAGGGATTCCCCTTTATTAGGATATCCTCTCACTTCCTGTTCTGGCTATGGGACTTGAAGCAAAGGCAAAACTCCACAATGGGGCACAGATGACAAAAAAAAAACTGACAGGGATTCAAACTCTCTCTTACTTTACCCAAAACTAAAACAAACTTTAATCCTTGAGAAAGGGGTCAGAGGGAACAGCTGAGGGTGCATTTTTGCTTTTTTATCCATAAACCACTGAGCGCCACAAGGAAAGATAGAAAGGACTGCATTTGTCCCAAAAACAAAACAGTTTGACATGCCCTTCTGACACCCCCTGGGCAACTGAAAAATTGAAGGAGCTGCGTGGAAAAAAGGCACATAAACAGTAACTGCAGCCAATAGCTACATTCTTTGTTTTGAGCATACTGACACCTGGCAAAATACAATAGCTACCGGGGGAGATTTGAGGATGGGGGAATCAAGTGATTGCTCACTGGTCTGATATATCTTTACATGTATTGCCAGCCTGAGTTTTCACAGAACAAAAATTATGTTGCAATTGTACAGGTTTTCTTGTTGACGCCCTCTGTCTGAAAAAGCTGGACTGCCATAGTGATAAATGCAAGAGGAATATCAAGACATGGGTTAATTTGAAATGAGATATGGCATATGACACTTTTTATCATGGAATTTTTTGCCTTCGAGGAATGTGACAAGTTTTTGCTTTTTGTCATCACCTCAACAATCCTCAGCAGACTTAAGCATACATGGCATATAAGAAAAAACAGTGACTTACATTTTGCTGGTAGCTGATACCCGCAGGTAATTTTAGCTTGTCCCGTAGGGCAGCCTCCCAATGAACGACATTCAGCCATGAGATTAGGCCCTGAAGCTCGGTGTATACAGCCATCCACTGCCAATGACAAGAAAAGCAAAGGCTTTTTAGTATACTCTACACAAAAGAAAATTAAATGAATCATGCATTCCATTGTACAAAATCATAAAAAAGTCTCAAATGTTACTGAGAATGAAACAGAGAATAACATGTGAGTTTAAATAACAAAACAGAGTCTCACATCCCCGTGGCCAAATAATGCTCATTGCATGAATAATGCACATCAATTACAAGCACTTCAGATGCTTCAGATCATATATTTATATTTCAAAGTTATATGAAAAGAAACGCATTAAATATATATGCTGACAAAGTGACAATACATTCTACAAAGCTTTATTATTTTATATGCAGACTTTTAAAACTAACACTGAGAACGACTGTACACAATGGTATAATAAGTGGCTCTAAACACAAAAATAAAAGAGTAGGGAAGGTGGGCGCTGTTTCTTCTTTTCTCAAAGATGAAGATTATTATGTATTTATATGTAACCGAGAGAGTAACTATGTGTGATTGGGCCCCACAGAAAAACAATTAAGGTCCCCCATGCCCCTCTCTACTCAAAGATAAGAGGATGTAACAGCCATGTCCTTCCTCTGCCTCTCACGTATTGGATCACATTAACCCTACCAATGTCAATATGCATGTTGACATTCCTGTTTGTTTGAGTCTGAAGACTTGTAAGCTTTTATGCTTTTAATACATTTACCACACCAGAAGAAAGTATTCTCTGTCTAGAACTCTGCATATGCTGGTCCACTGATGTGGGATTGGATGTTGCTTTTGAAGCTGCAAAGCGAGGAATCCATAGCTAAATGGTGACTGCTGGAAGGAAATGGATGGTGCCCAGAGAAGGAACAAGATCAGACTGCTAGCTTATATGCGGTAGATCGTCACACAATCCCACACGTACATACTGACCTTTCTTTCTCTCACACACCAGCAGACTAGAGTGTGAGCAAAGGAAGCATTACAAAAAGCAAATCCGTTTTTAAGTATTTTAAATGTAAGCAGCGTAAGTACCTGAATTTGGCCTGGTATCAGCCTCTTTCAGTACTTGTATAGCTAAGCTGGCATGTGGGAGGAAGCAGAAGCATAATGAGCCAATCAGCTCATGTGATGACAAGGAGTATGCTTATAGCAACTAAAGTCAGAGTGACAAAAAGATGAGCATCACTGAGCTGCTTCTCTTTTCACTGTCCAGTCACAGGCTGGGGAGAGTCCAGGGTGAGCTGGGCTCATAGGAAGTGGGTTGAATGATGCTGCCTAATAGGCTGAGGTGACAAAAAAAGTACTACAGGAGAAATCTCTAGATGAATAGAGACTATTGGAGCAAAAGCTTGTTTTGATATCTTATAATAATATTTATCTTGTTATTTTTGGCTGGAGTTTTGCTTTAACAACGGATGAGATATAAGTCCCACAGGGAGTGTGCTCAACCAACCAAATCAAACTTGCATGGTATGAATCACTATAGCGCAGTCCTCTAATCTGCATATGTTAGCATATATATCTGCATATGGCAGAACCGGTACGAATACAATTAGAAACTTTTTTAAAAAACCTATAATAAAGTAACACACATTGATAATGTCACATCAAACCAAACTCTTTAATATGTATATAAAAAGACTGAAACGACTATACAGTATATTCCATTTAATTAATGAACATCTAACTTTCAGATACTTCATGTTTATGTTTCATGAAGAAGCTAGTAATCATATACTGCATGTTTACGCATTCTTATTTTATACATCCCTTTATGCTGCAATTTAACATGTAAAAAAATTCACATTAATAAAAAAAGAAAACAGCCTGTCCATATAAACAGAACAAATGTATATTAAACATCTATCTAAAGATTAAACAATTAGACAGTAAAAAAAAAAGGCAATGTCAAATAATAAATGCTGGATAATGTTCTTAAAATACAGCAACAAAAATATCCCTTCCATTATCCAAAAATAATACCTAAATATGAATTGCTATACTTTGTCCGAAATTATCTAACATTTACTTCAAAGTCATTTTAATCTTCCTGCCTCGACAAAGACGCACAAAGCCCTGTTTACCCAGGACAGAGCACCTAGGATTACGTTAAACATGTGTAGTTTATGTCATTAACATGATAGATGTCCAATTACAATTATCCTGTACTTCTGATGTACTGCCAAACCCACCGGGATCACAAAGAGTTAAAGGACTAGCATGTGCTCATTTTTGGAAAGTTGGCTTGACTCAGCTAATGCTATTCCCATTCCACTATTTTTATAGATCAAGACTGGAAATATTTGACACATTTTTCCTCAAGCCGAAGTCTATGTGTATTAGCATCTGTGACCAATGGCATCTTTTGAGCATTGTCCTGGGATATGATATCACTCAGCCCGGCCCTCACTGGAATGTCACACTATATCAAAATGCCTCGTCAGTGTACACATTGAAAGTCGACAGCCTGTGATCTATGACCATTAAATTCTCAGGGAGGGAGACAGACAGTTGTGATAATATACTTATTATAGAGAATTCACTCATTCTCTCATGCTAACAAATGTTTTGGATCATCTCCATATTGATGGGCTTAGTGGGGTCAAACATGGTCACGTCTAGCTTTGCTGTTAGCCAAAACTAACGATATCCAAAGCTGTGAACTTGCTACATAATATGACCGGTAGATTCTTTGCACTGTGACAATTCCTATACAGGGAAGTGGGATTATTCCGCACAATATCTTTAGGAAAAACTGCTTTCCAAAACTGGTCCTATGAAAGATATTTGATTTTCTTAATGTCTTTTTAAATGCGGAATATACCTATAAAAACACTCACTGAGGGGTGCATGCGCGCGGCTGTCGATGACGGGTGGTGAGTGAGACAGCTCCGCAACTCCTCCGGACATAACCCCTATTAGCACGGAGCACATAGCTCTTCATCTGCCGAAAACCACGCACCCTACCCTCGGTGCAACACCCGGTGCCCGCCATGTCGCAATCTAGATCCAAAACCACACAGAAAACCAAAACTGCAGGCAAGCCTATAGCAGAGGCATTGGCCCACGCCTCGGCCAAAATGGCGTTGTCTCCCGCTGCACGTACAGCTCCCTCACAGGCTGTATCAGCCTCCAGCAGTGACATGGATGACGATGACCAGATGAACCCACGCCAACAGATGCGCTCACAAACGGCACTTTTACAAAAATTCGACGCCATGCTGCAGAAGGCACTGCATGTTCAATCCAAGCAGATCACAGATCGGCTATTAAAGGAGATACGAGAAATAGGTCACCGCACGGCGGCCCTTGAGGACAGATATGATAATCTCACTAACGACCTGGCAGATCACACAAAAGAGATTGACACTCTCAGAGACGATAATAAAATCCTAGGTCCCGCCAGTCGAACTTGCGGATTCGCGGCCTCCCAGAACACATCACGGACCTCTTTTCCACTGCATTAGCTCTTTTCCAAGAACTGGCACCAGAACTCCCGGCTGAACGCCTGGAAATGGATAGGGTCCACCGCACTCTGACCCGCAAAAAACCAGACGGCCCACCCCGCGATGTACTGGTCAAACTTCATTACTACCGTACAAAAGAAACCCTCCTCGCGGCTGCCAGACGGAAGGCCTCCCAGGCTCCGCCATGAATTTCAGCTGTTTAATGACCTGGCCCCATCTACCATCGCCAAGCGGAGAGAGCTGAAGCCCTGCCTGGAGGTGCTGAACAAGCATCATATCTCCTATAAATGGGGATATCCCTTCCATCTCTTCTTTACTTATGGCGGAAGACAACAGTCCTGTACCAACCTGGAGGAAACCCAAGCCAAGATGTCCGCCCTCGGCCTACATGACCCTCGTTCCGCGGCGCAAGGCCCATCCACCTCTCCGGCCGTCTCTACAAAACGCAACCGCAGTAATTCTGACCACAATCACTCGGGAGAGTCCCGAGGACCAGCAACAAAGATGACACCTAGGCAAGGCCCGTCAGACTGATCACCTTTAATCCTACGTCAGGTATTTATTCACGTCGACATCCTGTGAATGAAACTTCCATTGAGTTCTACAGATGGACACTTTGAAGAAGCCTCCACCAATCCCTACGGGACTTTTCCCTTGGCAGCAGTTCCCTGAGGCAGAATTAACCGACCCCTGATGTTTCGGCCCTCATTTGCTCCCCAACTCTGTTACTGCTACCTGTGGTATGAGCGCCCACGAAAGAACTACTGTGCAAGTACTTGTTGCAGGTATGACCCCTCACCCTTGGGCATGGTTACCTGCCAATGTTATCCAAATGGTTAATCACTTCGGAGCCTGCAGCGAGCCGGATCTTATGACACACATGCCCCTGTGGCGCTTACTGCATAGCTGGTTTGTTGGGGGGAGATGCGGGGGGTCAGACTTGGGGATCACACAAGCCGAGCAGACTCAAATGACCCCCTGAGGGCACCACTGTCTTGATCTATGCTAACCCTGCTAGAGTGAAGTTAGCCTCCTGAGCTCTTGTCACCTAGTTCCAATTCCACTCGCAGATTAGAACACCCATAGCCAATGACCACGGAGGTACCATATAGAAACCACCTATAGCTTGACCCGATTCCTGAGTCTGGCCTCCCACCTCCCTCCCTATACGTTTAGTAAAGTGATTTGTTGCACTTGTTATAATGTTCTCTAGGCAATGCCTACATGTTTTACCTGCTCTCATCCAGGTCTACTTAAGTATTAATGCATCCGGATATGAACACTAGAGTTATTGGATCCTACTCCTTGTGAAGTTTTCGGTATATTAACAAATAAGGTTGTCCAGGGGAGTTAGTCAATGTGCTCCCTCGACCTTGGGTTGTCAGGGATCGTATGGACCCCTCTTCCCAATGTTACAACATTGACGCAGATTTTATCCGCCTGCAGTACTTACTGCAAATAGTTTTTTTTGTTCTTGTTATAACCCTGTACCCTCTGTCCCCTTCTCTTTCCTTTCTCACTCCTTCCTCTCCCCCTCTGTCTCCTCTATCTCCCTCCCCGTCAGGCTGTGTGACGAGACAGGGCCATAACCCAAGCAATGACCAACCATTAATCCTCATTAGCCTCCTATGGAGCTTCCCTGCGACACCACGATCATGACCCTCACTATTTTGAGCCTTAATGTCCAAGGCCTCAACTCCCCTAATAAACGCACCCGTGCATTCCGTTTCTTCCGCTCATCTCATGCTGACATAGTATGCCTGCAAGAGACTCACTTCTCCACAACATCATGTCCTAAATACTGTAGCGCCCAGTACCCAATCGTATACACGTCCAACGACACCTGTAAGAAGAAAGGAGTATTGATCGGATTCCGCTGTTCAGCCAACTTCATATGCCACTCCGTAGTACGAAACCCCCATGGCAGATATCTAATACTCACAGGACTCCTCAATGATTCTGAAGTCACCCTAGTCTCTTACTATGCCCCTAACACTGGCCAACTTCCATTTTTTACAGACCTATTGGGTAAGGTACGAACCAGCGGCACAGGCTCGATTATCATGTGCGGAGACTCAAATTTAGTCCTCCTTCCCCATAAAGATAGATCCAAAGATTCTCCAACATACCTGACTTCAGCGAAAATCTTCCGTGACCTCATCTCCCATCACTAATTCGTCGACTGCTGGAGAGAAGTGAATCCTCACAAAGTGGATTACACACACTACTCTCACCCACATGATGTCTTCTCCAGGATAGACCACATACTCCTTTCTCATTCATTAGTGCCCTCGATTATACAGTCGAGACTCCTCCCTGTCCCATGGTCCGACCACTCCACGGTTACCCTAGTCCTCTCCAGTATTTCACCCCCTAATAAACCTTTTCAATGGACTTTGAATGATTCCCTACTATCCGACCCCGTAATTAATAGTACTATAGAGTCCTGCCTATCCGACTATGTAAGCCACAATCAGACCCCAGACATTTCCCCAACATTGCTCTGGGAAGCACACAAGCCCATGCTTAGAGGTAAACTCATCCAACTAGCATCTCATGTAAAAAAGGAAAGACTCAAACGGCTAGAGTCTTTGGAATGAGACTACTACTCTTGTGCCAGGACCTTTAAACACTCCCCTACACCCCCCCAACAAATCTAAACTTGAGGCTGCCGACAGGCTCTTAACCTCCTACTGACAGATCATGCTGCCAAACAATTACATCGAACAGCTCACAAGTTCTACCTTAAAGGGAATAAAGCAGATACACTCTTAGCCAATAGGCTACGATCACTTGACCCGTCCTTTAAGCCCTTAAGGCTCCGCACCCCCTCCGGCACTCCAACTAGTAATCCCATCACCATTCTTGAGCTCTTCCATAAACATCTCTCCTCTTTATACTCGGCACCCGTCCCGACACACACAACGGAAACTGATCGCTTCTTAGACGATATTAATCTCCCCTCCCTCTCGCCAGAACAAATAGCAGCCATAGAGGAGACTATTACGGAACAAGAAGTCCTGTTTGCCATTACCTCACTTTCCAAAGGGAAGAGACCAGGTCCAGATGGATTTACGGTGGCCTATTACAATACCTTTAAAGACCGACTTGCGCCCCTTCTAGCCGCCTCTTTTAACTGCATTCGATCGGGTGCTACCCTGAACCGAGAATCCCTCTCCGCATCCATCTGTATGATACCCAAATCAAACGCAGACCATTCTGACTGCGCAAACTTTAGACCTATATCTCTATTGAATGTGGATGTGAAGTTGCTCGCAAAGGTCCTAGCAAATCGATTGAATTCAGTGATCGGGCAATTGGTTACGCAAGATCAGGTCGGCTTTATACCCAGCAGACAAGCCGGCGACAACGTTCACCGACTTACCCTACTAACACACATTGCCCAAACTCAACGAATCCCCACTATACTCTTGTCCCTGGACATCAAAAAGACCTTTGATACAGTATCATGGCCCTATATCTTCACGGTACTTAGGCGCTGGGGATTTGGCCGTCACTCCCTCACATGGATTGCATCGCTATACAACAAACCCTCAGCACACGTAAAATACTCTGGCTATCGCTCACCAACATTTGACATTTTGAGAGGTACTAGGCAGGGCTGCCCTCTATCTCCAATACTCTTTGCTCTAATTCTAGAGCCTCTGGCTTGCAAAATACGTTCCTCCCCTGATATCTCAGGCATATCCTATGCTGCAACCTTTCACAAAGTCTGCCTGTTCGCGGATGACGCCCTTCTTACCCTCACTAACCCCATTGTCTCCCTCCCTAACCTTAAACAGACCCTCAACCAATTTGCTGCTGTATCGGGATTATACGTTAATGACTCCAAATCCATTGCACTAAACATATCGCTACCAGACCAACTAGTGACAAACTTAAAAACAAATTTCCCATACCGCTGGTCCTCCACCACGCTCCCATACCTTGGTATTAATCTAACCCCATCGTATCGCACTCTTTATAAAGCTAACTACCCACCCCTAATCACGAAGCTGATGAATCTCCTTAAAACATGGTCCAAGTACCAACTGTCGTGGCTGGGCAGAATAGCGGCAATAAAAATGTCCCTTTTACCTAAAATTTTGTATTTATTCAGGGTTCTGCCAGTGACGGTTCCTACTTCGATACTGCGCTCCCTACAATCTACTGCTATGAACTTCATTTGGAATGGTAAACGTTCCAGACCCCCACTGGTGTGAAAACTTTTCCATATCTACAAGAACACTACCACTTACCTTTTAAGGAACTCTTTTGTTATCTCCAAATTAAAAGCTCCATCCTCACACATATGCGGCATCTATCCCCTGCAGGTCCCCTTAGCCCCTTTGAACGCATTTGCTGAGATGATCCTCATGCCCCTGGAACCATCTCCATACTATACAACTACCTACTAGCGCCTCCTCACCAATCTGCTCCTTCCTATACTTCCCTATGGGAACAAGATGTAGGATCTCCTGTGGGGGACGACATGTGGCAACAGTCCTGGTTAAACAAAAAATCTAGCTCACGCTGCGTCAGTATGTTGGAGATAAATTAATCTAAACACCTGGTCTTCAAGCGGTTAATTGTAAGCCGGCGGGTCTCCCGACTTCCATCTTTAAATTGTGTCTCCATATCCTGATGGCCGCTAAAAGAGAGATAGCTAAATCATGGTTGTCAAGCACGCTCAGCTTTTCCAGTCTCAAAAGGCATGTTAACTGGATGATGTCACATGAGAAGCGGACTGCACAGGTGGAAAACACCATGCAGAAATTTGAAAAAGTATGGTCCCCTTGGATCGAGTAATTTATGCCCACCAGCGACCATTGTCGCCTCCTCACTTTGTGATGACGAGATCACCTCACACTGCTACATCAACTTGGTCCCTGCCGCTCACAGCCAGACTCTCCACACCTCTCTCTTTTCATCCCGCTTTTCCCCCATCTATCTATGCTTTCCTGAGACCTTTCCCCCACATCTTCTGATGTACCTATGTTAACATGAATATCGGACCCGGAAAAGATCGGTTTCAGTGCCAACTAGAGCCTTTATACCTCCCTTGCATATCTTTGACGTTACAAACTCAACGGGCCGCCCTGGTAGTCTCCAATACCACTAAAAGTCATGGTAATCACCCACACTGTTCAACGAACCTACTTAAGTATGCACAGGCTGGACTTACTGTGAAACTGACCGTTACAACTGACGCTTGCCTCTGTACATTGGAACTATATGTGTTTTTCACAATCTGTTTTGTAACCCTGAAACACTTTATTTTCAATAAAAATATATTTGAAGAAAAAAAAAAAACACTCACTGAACATAAAGGGCATAATAAACCTGACACCCTGAGATGTACTTATTAATCATGAGTCTCATAATCAGAATTTTACAGGTTGGGTGATATCCATGCACCGCACAAACTAAAAAAAAAACATTAAAATCTAACATAATCAGGATGCAGAATCACAGATGCTCCTGAGATGCACAGCTTCAGGTCTTAAAGAAAATGCCATGAATTATTACTGATGTATTCCATAAATTATTAAGGTATGTGATTTATTTACTTTAACAGATTTAATTAGAACTAATCTCACTCTTTTAAATATTATATTATAGTTCCCAGATGTCCCTCTTTTGATATTAATCCCCATGTCCCTCTTTCCTGCACACTGAGATGTATATGTATACACCATTGTTCCTGATTTTATGTTAGAGATTACAGTCTTTATTGTTTTCAAGAATTCAGAGTTAAAGAAAAGCACTAATTTTGCACATAGCAAAAGGTCAGATATGTGTAGGTGTAGGTGCAGGTCAGTTTTTGTTAGATGCAGGTCAGTTATTGGTAGGTGCAGGTCAGTTTTTGTTAGATGCAATTCAGTTATTGGTAGGTGCAGGTCAGTTATTGGTAGGTGCAGGTCAGTTATTGATAGGTGTTGGTCAGTTATTGGTAGGTGCAGGTCAGTTAATGGTTGGTGTAGGTCAGTTATTGGTAGGTGCAGGTCAGTTATTGATAGGTGCTGGTCAGTTATTGGTGCAGGTCACTTATTGATAGGTGCAGGTCAGTTATTGGTAGGTGCAGGTCAGTTATTGGTGCAGGTCACTTATTGATAAGTGCAGGTCAGTTATTGGTAGGTGCAGGTCACTTATTGGAAGGTGCATGTTTGTTGTGTACATAATTGTTTTTTTCAATTTTATTTTCTTTACCTGCAATGATGGAATCAGGTCTTCAGTGTGGCAAGGGTGTTTGTTTGCTAATAGCTAATAGCGTAAAAGGATAAACTTAGACTCTTTCTAGGTTCAAAATAATGGGGAGTATGTAGGCTGCTATTGTCAAACTCAATGCTGGTGGTTTGGCTTCAATACTTTCTAAGTTACTAACCCTAAACATTTATGGAAGTTTGTCAACCAAAAATAGCCCATCAATTATCATTTTCAGACGGCCAGTAATGACAGTCGACATATTAAAAAAATCATTGGACTTAAGTGAATATAAATGTAACTTTTTTAAAATAGGGATACTTTTCCTGGTGTGTAAGCTTTGGGAATGGAGTCCAATGAGAGTAAAAGAGATCAGGTCACAATTAGAAACTCTCAAGAAAGCACATACTTGTAGAGGAGAAAAATAACACTTACCTCTCCTGTTGCCCCGAGTGCTGAACTCTGCTGCGATACTAAGAAATCATCCCCTAAGTATTCAGTGTTGAGCTCTTTGGTGCCCTGCAGCACTAACTGGTTTCTCTTGTTGATCTTCACATCACCACTGTCACCTGCAGTGACAGGAGAACCCAGTGAGAGCTGTGGGGGACCACGGAGATTGACACTGCTGGAAGAATCGGTTTTCCTGTGAACTTCCCTGGATGCAATTTCTCAAGTTCAGATCAGCATTCAGCAACAAAGACAGAAGGAGAGGTAAGTATTCTGTTTCTTCCTTATAGGTATGTGTGTGTTTATAAGTTTTTAATAATATGACATAGTCTGTTAAAAAGGTTTTAATAACATTTTCTGGTGTATAATTTGTAAATATATGTGTGCATAGCGGCAGGCATTACACATGCAGGCTCTGCTTCCTGCTTCTAATGCTACAGAATGAAAGTGCTTCATAGCTCTAACTCACTCTCTCTCTCTCTCTCTCTCTCTCTCGATACTAATCAAAACAAGACAAGCAGCATGCTGATAGGAAAAGTAAGCATCGTGACAGGGAGATGAGCTCATCTTTGTACTGCCACAGACTATCTAGTCACAGGCAGGGACATGTCTAGGACTACCTGGGCTATAAAGGAGGTGGGCTGAATAATGCTGGCCAACCAGACTGAGGACATCTAGTGGCAGAAAAAAAGTACTGCAGGAAAATCTCTAGACTGAAGCTGAATATTGCAGCAAAAGCTTTCTTTTAATCTTTTTTTATTATTATTATCTTGGCTGCAGTTCTGCTTTAATCAGAATTAAACCCTCTACTATCCACCTCCTTTTCATTGATGCAACATTTATACATCTTTTCACTGCCTTTTTCTGAGTTCATAGTCTTGGGCCATCTTCATTGGTTGAGCCAGGATAATGAAACTTCCACACACAAATGTTAATTCATTTTGGCACTGAAGTATGCTGAGAATGTACACCGCCTTGTACATTCTAAAGCATCATGCCTCTGCATCTGAGAGTCTGTGGCTGTCATGGTATTGCACCACCTAAAGGGATTTGTAGTTACACCAAAGATGGAGGGCCAGAGTTTGCCTACCCCTGGTCTAAATTATCTTGTGAGGAGGAAGGTAAGAAGCCTTTATTGTGGAAGAAACATGGCATAAAAATCCTTACTGCTCTAAAGATTTTTAAATGATATTTTTAAGAAACAAAATCAAATAAAATTTAATAAAAACCATTATACTTTGCCTTTAAGCAGGGACACCTTATGGCATTCCCTGGTACAGTTCTGTTTTTAAAATACAATAATCAAAATATGCAACCTAGCTAAAATTGCTGGCAGATAAATGTTGCAAAAATAAATGAATGTGCACTCACTCAAAGTCCACTATACTATGATTTTTCTGTGCCATTTTCCATTCATAGCTTCTAGAGGGATCTGGCCTGATGTGTGACACAGACTAAAATATCTGCATCACTTGTCTTCAGCAGCCATTTTGTAAAATATATAACTGCATCAGTGGGTGGGTGCCAGGACTTTTTATCTTATGCCAACAACTGTATTATCTCTAAATAAAGTTATTTAAAGAAGAACTAAACTCTCCTATCTGTTACAGCCAAGGAAGGTGCCATCTTAGCCTCAATTTGGATTGCAGCTGCCACGGTGCTGCACATGTGATCAGCTATGACACCAGCTATTTGAGGGCTTGAAAGTTCGGTTGAGAGCTGACATAAACAAAGTGACACCTATGACCCTCATCACCAGAGAGGTGCCTTCAATGCATGTTTTGGGAGCCAGTTTAATTAGTGGGTTTAGTTCCGCTTTAAAAATAACATTGTTAGTACAGAAATGGTGATAAAATGTCATCTAATTATACTGCTGTACCAAGTGTTTTGTAGCTCTAAATAAATGTGTTTTTTTTTTCCTGAGCTTTTATGGCATGGTAACATCATCAATATTAAGTGGTACAGCTGTGTCATAAAATTTATAAAGCTAAATCAATGTTGTTTTTACGAACATGTATTTATGTTCTTCATTATAGAAATAAAATCCTTAATTGTCATAGGTTCTCACATGTAATTATATAGAATGTTCTAGTGCATTAGATTAATCAATGATCTCTAAATAAATACAATATGTATCGCTTGCAAGCAGTATCTGAACATCCTCTCTGTCTCCATCGTCTGTCTACGGGAAAGCAACATAGGGTTAGTGTACTGAACATTTTACATTTCCAACATAAAACAGTACCTGCTGTCTTTGTACTATGATGCAGCCATTTTAAAGATTGCACCAATATTTCTCAAGATCTAGCCTAGCACTGTGCAATGGTTATGTTTCCAGTTCCTAGCAAAGTGATAGGATGATCAATGGCACCTAAGGCAAAAAAGTCTTCTTGCAGGTGGAAGTCAGTAGTATTACCCATTGGATGCCTATATCTATCAGACACTCCACCGGTAAGATCTCGGCACTGACTCTTCTGGCTCTACTACCCCACTTCTACTGGAGCACCCGTTACATAGCTAATCAAAAACAGAAGATTCAATATTCAATGTACCCTTATCAGTCCTCAACTGAAATACCACTTGTGCATGGGCTTTCACATTGAAGAACAACCCTAATTAAGCCAATAAAACCAATAAGTGGACTGCTAATTAGTACAAGGGAATAATCCACTTGTACAAAAGAGAGCCTATCACTATCAATGTGAGTTTTATAATATTCCCTGGAGCCAGATTTAGTGGGCTTTTCATACTGATTATTGGTAGGAGCACAGGTTCTTGTCACATGAGTCTATGCTGTGCAGCCTCATGCCATGTGCAAGCTTTAATATGGGTGGGTTAGGAACTGTATCAACAGGCTTTGGGCATCAGTTTGAGTTTTTCTGAGATTACTCAGAATTAATTGACAGGTACATTTGATCTGCAGTTGACCTCCTTGTGACCATGACTTGACCTTCTTTAAGCAGCTTTCACATTCCCCTAGACTCGAATACTCACAGAAGCAAAAGCCCTTCAACACAGGCTCTATGTCTGCAGCAAGCTCAGAGAGGGAGATGTGTCTGGAGCAGCTGACCAGTGCTGCATTTTGACAAGCTCAAATTTGGGCTGATTCAGGTGGACAATATGGTAACTTTAGGGATTTAGTTAGCAGGACTGCCAGGAGCAACAAATAGATACCAGAAACAAAGTCTGATACAGCCAGTTAGTAGGATGGACCCTGGAGTCAGTCGAAAAACAAAATATCCCTATGTGCCTAATGTGTGCCATGAACATACTGCATATGTCTATTCATTATATTAAAGGAAAACTGAATGGTTTTGGGTAAATTGTATTTTCTATCGATATCTGTTTATAACTTATTAGATCAATTAATGTTTTACATTATTTATATAAGTTTTCTTGCTAAATACAGAGAGGGTAATTTATGAAAACTGGAGCAGATAGAATCTGAAGCAGAAGTGCATGGCAACCAATCAGCTAGTATGTTTAGTTAAGATTCGGAAATGATTGGTTACTATGGGAAGCTGTTTCAGATTATGTCTGCTCCAGTTTTCATAAATTCCCCCTAGTATTTTCAATCTAGTACAAAAATATGACAAAGGGTTCTCAAAGCCCTGTGGTTTAGCTAAGGAGACAGTTCATCACTAGTGCACCTCTTTCAGTCACTCTGTCTTTTAGACAGAGCTGTTCAATAGAGCTGTCCAAAAAAATCCCTCATGTGACTCTCTTGTGTATTCATGTATTTCAGCCTGAGCTATTGAGCTCTACAAACAGTAGGCTTCAACAACAAAGCAGACAAAGAGAAGAATAAAAAGTTTTTAGAGGTTGGGTCTACCGGCTGACCAGAAAGCGGCAACAAAATAATCATAAGCAGTATTTCATATTTACTGAACTGAAAAAAAGGAAAATATGTTTATATCGGTAAAGTTTCAGTCCCGGGCATAATAATGAAGAAAATATGTGCAAAATCACAAGGCATTCACTTTAAATGCAATATATATATATATATATTCAATGTTACTTTTTGGTATATGCTGTTGATGTCACTTTTCATATATCCAAGCCGAATTCCATGCAGAGCCTAACCTAATGGCACCGTCTGTATTTCTAATTGTGCAGACACAGCACGGGGCATCTGCTGGCTGCTAACCTGAGATTCGAGAGCTCTGTTCTCACAGCTGAATGCTGACATTTTGCTGTGATCTTTAAACTCTGCTCTGCTCAAGTGGACAACAATGCACAGAGAACAACAATTCCTCCCAAGATAGCTCATCCAGCTCAGTTTCAGCACTTTTACACTCTCTGTTTGAGCAAAGGCTTTTAACACAATGTAATATGGGAATATGTGGAAAGCCCATTATAATAAAAAATCCATTTATCTAAATTACACTCTCATATCATTAGGGCTCAGCGACAGAAATTATTTGAATAACAAGTGAACAGTGGTTTTGTTAGATTCAGGGGAACATACCTATACATGTCGGTAAACCTGAGATCCTAGGCTGCAACATACCTGTCTATTTTGTTGGTGGTATATTTTCTAAAGCTTTCACCCATTTTTTTTTTCTTTTAGTTTTAGATTACAGTGGGATAGAGTTAAAATATCTGTCTGAATGTTGTTGAGCCAGTGACTCCACTGGAGAAATTTACATCACTTCCGCATTCTGACACCGGGGAGGGGATCGGAGGGTGATCGTGCACCGATCCCCCTCTGATCCCCTGTCACAGAGCCACCTTGCTGGTCCCGGGCTCGCACCGGGTACAGCGGAGCTCGGGACCAATGGGAGGGGGGATGTCTTCGGAGGGGGCGCACAGACCGGCACCTTATACAAGCGATCACTTGTATGTAAACAAGCATCACTGCCTGTTTTTACATTTTGCAGTTTCCTGTGCATGATTAGGCAGGGCTAAGAGGCCGTCTTTAGATGGCTGCTCACATCCAAGAAGGTGGTTAAACAAAAGGCGTACATAACTACACTAATATCTTATATAATTTTTTTAAATGAAAGTAGAGTTTTCCTTTAAACCTTAGACCACACAACATAAAATCAGGATGAATGGTGTAATCTGCATTCTACGGCCATCTTGAGAAAGACTGTTTATAGAGATCAGCAGAATTGTCCCTTTTTTTTGCAAACTTTACCCTATGCTAGCACTAATATATCCGCCTGAATATTGTCTTGATGCTAAAACTTTGACATGAGTAGTTGCAATGTCATAGTACAGTGTGAAAATGTAATAGAGCTGCAGGAAAATTTGTGACAAAACTGACAAAGCTTCCTCTCTAGCATGCCCCAGTTGGAAATAATGAATGGTCTCAGGTTTAGGGTGGTGTACATTAACAGGAATTGTTTTATGTACCAAATGTATGTATTTATTTTTCAAATATAATGTTCACCATTGTTGAAATATGAAAAAAAGAGGTGCCTATATCATTGGTGGTCGACTTTAAAAATACAGGGGGCCTTATGTGGGGCCTGGGACAGCTCAAAAGGGCCTCACAATAGAATTTGTACTTCTTCACATCAGCACGCTACTGTGCATTCTGTATGTATGCTGCCATGTACTCCAATGCATTATTAAAACACATTTCAAGGCTGGCTTTTTATGCAACTTTGAAGTTATTTTTATGTGCTGCAGTACATTACAATGTGTTACAATGCATCAGAAAGCGCTGTGCAAAAATGTAATATGTTCTTTTTTTTCACTCACCAGCACAGTAAGTTGGTGTGAAATTAAGTCATAAGACATAAGGCAAATTGCCTTGTTCTTGTTTTGGGACTGCAGTGGGCAATGGTGCCCAATTTAGCTGGTATGAATGAGTCCTGAAAGGGCTTTAATGCACACAGCAATTTTGCATTTACAACCGTTCATGTCACAATATTCTAACAACAAAGTCCCAGGCACCAAAGTTCATTGTCCAAAGATGTGTAGACATCACGGCTTCTCACAACTAGGCAGCACTTGCAACACTCAGGGGTCTGAGGTCTATCATACAGTAAACAGAAAACAGTTTTTTCTGTTTTCTGTATGATAGACCGCTCATATCACACTTACAGCTCCTTACCATCCACACAATGACATATCTGCCATGGTATTGTCCAGGAACTAGCACCACATACAGAGGTGGCTTCCCTTAAACGAGAACTATGGGGTAACCTTTTTATCCCATAGTTCTCTTTAGGGTCACAGTAGGACATATACTAACCTCCTCCCGTAACCCAAAGCTCAGTATATAGCGGGCTGTTGCCCGCTATATACTGAGAGTGGCGCAGCCATTACAGATGCCGCCAATATTGTCGGGATCCACCCAACTGGCTGGTTGGCAACTGGCTCTGCCCATCTAGAGGGAGAGCCAGCTGTGCTGGCTCCTCCCCTGTCCGGACCTCCAGTCAGCACTGCAGGATAAGAGAAGGGAGGGGTGGAATCCCTGCAGGGAGCGGTGACTGACAGTTGATCAGGAAGTAAGCGAGCGGCAGTATGTGTTTGCTCACTTCCCGAGCTATAGAGTGAATGTGTGACAGTTTCATTGTCACATGTCGGCTCTAACTATGAGGATGAGTGTAAATCACTCACCTAATAGTTCTCCTTTAAGTTTACAATGAAATTAAGATGCTATTCTGTTATTTAGAGAATAATGGGAATCATGTTCTAGTTTGCCTGCAACATGCATACAGTATAACAAATTAAGCAGCTAATTCATCCTAGAGCTGGGAGCACGAAGCTTTGATTTACATGTGGACCCTGCCACTAGGATGTGGCCAATAGTCAGTGTGCTAGAACGACCAGTAAGCCTACACAGTGGCTGCTGCTATTGTTTATAACTGTGCCAATGCTGCCATGCCAGGACCAATAGAGGCTCTTGTTGACCTTACAATCAGCAAACAGCATGCAGAGCCCAAATGGGCTATGTGTTGGGTATACGGGGCCAAGAGTGACTTTACAAATAAGCAAAACTGTGGAAATAATATTGCCTATAAAAAATGGCAAAAAATATACATTTAATTATTTTATACATAGGCCCCATAGGTGGTAAAATATTAAATCAGACTGCACACAGACCCCTTTGGTGTACTTCTTGCTGTAACTGTTCTTTATCCTCAGTTTAAAGAATCAGAATAAAAGCTGCAATTTATACCAGTAACAAATACATGTGCTTATTAATAAAAAAAGGTGAAATACTAGCCTAAAGAACTCTTGTTAAATAAACATCATAGTCTCTTCACTTCAGATGTTTTTGATGTATTTAACCTAAAGTGGAACAAAATTCCACTGTGTGCGGGTGAACTTTTGCCATAATATGCAAACATGCAAACAAATATTGTATAATTTTCTTATAAGATCAAAAATATGTAAAACAATGATGCTAATACCAATGATGTTTGCCCATAATAATAGTTTCCTTTCTTAATGCTGATATTATCAAGCATTGGAAGAAAAGGATGATCACTTTTGTGTACCTCTACAGAGTTATACAACGTTGTCAATGAGAGAAACCATGAAAACAGCAGCACACTGCTTTTATACCACGGTGTCAAAAAACATTTCGGTTACGTCCCCTGAGGAATCAGTAGGACAGGCAGAGATGGTTGAAAGAAAGGCATTGTCAATATACCAGGATGATCCACCGAATAAATAAGACAAGCCAACAAGCTTCTTTGAGGAAAGCATGTAAGTAAACTGCAAAGGCAAGCAACCCAGAGGAATCTGAGAGCCAGATGGGGAATTATGCCTGCTGCGAAAATTAAATCAGTACATACAGATATACAGTCTTGTATGTCTTTTTTCTCCACCTTCAAACAACATATTGAATTTCCTCAAGAATTTACTACTGAATTTCATATATTGAGATTATTCTTAAAGATTTTTCAACATTATTTTAGGAGGAAAAAAGGTTAAAGTAAGCCTGTCACAAACCTTAAACTTAGCACATCAAGAAAAAAGCATCAGTGTTTTATCTTCAGTAAAAAAAAAACTGCAAGTCAAAATGATCAGTAGATCCAAAAATATAGACAGAAAATGGTTTAAGCAAACTTAGACATTCTCGCTAAACTATCTTGGCTTCACCACCTTTGAAGCATCCCTAGTGATCAACAAGGCCCCACATGCTATTTAAAGTGACACTAAACTCAGGAGTTAAACATTAGACTTTGTTCTTATTGATCAAAGATCAGCTTATGTATCAGTAACATCTTTCCCTATGACTATATTTGGTATGAATGAGGACTGTAGCAGGCATCATTACAATTGAGCCGGCATACCTGAGTGAGGGGAACTCTCCAATAGCAACACAGCCTGAAATAAAAATGATTAGGGCAGAAAGTAGGAAACGTTTATCTAATGGAGCCTTGGACAGCTGTATAAACATGACAATATCCCCCATTGTTGTGTGCCTAAATGCACGTGTTGAGGTTCACTGACAATGTGCATTGGGGGGCCATTCAAACTACATTTCACTTCACTACAGATCATCCATTACCAAAACACATGTATGAAGCCAGTCTCAAGGTTTTTTGTTTAGGTTGCTTATTTACACTTTTGTATCAAATTTACAAATTTTAATTTTACAAATGTGTGTTAAAGGAGAACTATGAGATGAGTGATTTCCACTCACCTCATAGTTCTAGCCGACCTGTGACAATGAGACTGTCACCGGTCGGCTCAGTAGATCGGGTGGTGAGCGAACACATGCCGGGTTCGCTCACCTCTCGATCCTGTCACGGCTCTCTGCCGTGACAGGGGGAGGGGCTGGATTCCCCTCTCCCCACTCCGATCTGCCAGTGCTGACTGGCAGAACGGACGGGGGAGGGGGTGGGTACAGCTGGCTCTGCCTCTAGATAGGCAGAGCCAGCTGTCACTCACGCAGCTGGGCAGATCCCGACGTCCAGGTCGAGATGCGCTCCGGCTGCGGCGTCTCAGTATACCGCGAGCTGCAGCTCGCGGTATACTGAGCTTAGGGTAACGGGAGGACGCTAGTTTGTGTCCTCCCGTTACCCTAAGGAGAACTATGGGGAAAAACACTGACCCCATAGTTCTCCTTTAATTACTTAACTTAATACAGTTTTATCTCTTAGGTTTAACAATCGGAGTGTGCACTGAAGCCATGGCCTCTGTGTCTCAGCGCATGCACAGTATGGGACAGAGTACCGTGGAATCCGGCTCCAGCGGTAGGGGTAACAAGGCTTATCCATCGTTCCCTAGCAACGACCAGCATCGAAATATGTCAAAGGAAATACACAGATTAAAGTATCAGCAATATTGGAGCCAATCGTAGCCGCGTGACAGTAAATTAATGGATCAATATTGCATGCCTGAAGAATAATAAATTATGAATATATGATATCAAACTTGTTTGATATCATGTACATATTTTCAAAATGTATTATCCGTGACTTCAGTGCACACTCCGGTCTATGCAGATCCACAGAAAGGCCCTGCGTTCCACACGGCACCTGCGCTGGAGGACAGGGGTGGAGCCAGCAGATGGCTGAGCGTCCGGTTTCCATGGCAACAGACTGATGTTTTTGCACCTAATGGCCATGACAACAGATCGTGTCCTTTCTCCACACGTTTACGGTCTGTAAGTCCTTTTTGAAATCCTTCATTTGGCAGTATCTACTTGTTGATTACTGATTGGATGTCTGTAAAGGGGGAGGATGTTTTCTCACTGGGCACATGATTGGTATGTCTATATATTCTGTGTTGCTCATTTATGTGGTGTCATTCTGAGCCTGTCTGGCCCCGCAAGTGGTAGTTTTTGAATGGCAATGTTCCTTCAATAAGTGGACTTTTGCTCATTTTCACTCAATGATGGTGTGCTGGTGACATTCCCACAATTTCTTTAATATTAATTAACGTATTAATTAATATTTTACCAAAAAATTGGTGTAATAATAAATGTTTCATAACATAGGGAAACAGGTTTTTTGCTATATAGTAAAAAAAAAAACCCTCAATGGTGGTTAAATACCACCAAAAGAAAGCTCTATGTGTCCCCCAAAAATTGTATAAAATTAATTTCAGTACAGTGCTGCATGACTGAATAAATGTCAGTCAAAGTACCGCAGCGCTGAATACTGAAAAATAGGCTAGACAGGAAGGGGGTTTAACACCATGGTCTTCAAGTGGTTAATTATAATACCAAAGATTTTAATGCAATAAAGATTCGTTTTTTTCTGAAACCAAGCTTTTAAACTTTTGCAGATTGAAGTTGATCATGAACGAAAAAATACAAAATCAGTAACTAAAGTCAAGTGTTGTAGTAATAGCGTTAAAACATATGTCAAAGCAAAAAAGAAAAACATTTGTACAGATCAGCAATATATACACATTTCCCTTTGTTTTATCCCCTTATACATGCTGCATGTACAGAAAAATAATGATTCATGTGCAAGAAATATAATGTGCGCCTACCTTACTGAACAAGTATAGGAAAAAAAACATTAAATGGTATATTTAGCAAACCAAAAGGGAGCAAATAAGGTAATAAAGTAATTGTTAGGGTTCATGTACACTTTAAGGGCGTGTAAAAAAAACTGCCTGGGTGCTCTAAGCATGAGCTTATTATGCCTAATGGTTAATCCAGAGCTGTATAAACCCACACTTACCAATTGTTCCATAAAAGATCCACATTATTCCTCAACAGGACTGAACATTTGCACAAAACATGTCACATCAGAAGCAAAAAAAAAACATTGTTGTGCTTCTGAAAGGAAAGCCTTTTCTCATTTTTCTCTGTATTTTCTAAATGAAACCCAATGCATGTTTTATTACTATTATATTTTTTTTTAACTTTTTTATTTTTTTTTACCTCCACGGCTTAAAGGCTTTTTATCTTATTATGAATCTGGAAAATGATCTGCTTCATAAAATACATAAATAAAACCAACAGTGGAATCAACACTACTCTGAAAAACCTATTATATTTATAACAGAATAAAAAAAAAAATGCATATGATATTTCAATCCATTTTCTGTTAGTGCAAACTTATTCTTTACATTACTTGAATTCACAAGCTTTTAACTCAAGCTCAGGCTTGATGGTAACGCAAAGACTATCATTGCCTACATATCCGGCTGTGCACTCATAATATATATACATTATTTCCATTCTATTTATATTTGTTTAGCTGAATAGAATGAAGCGGAAAGAGGAAGTTATTTTCATGGCACAAAGAAATCACTTGACATTTACAAAATGAGTAGATTTAGAAGGCCTAGGCCTCATTGTTAGTGTGATTTTACCTCACCTTAGGTTAATGCTTTTGTCAATTGAGGTTTATGTTTTCTTAATGCCATCTTGTCTAAAACACTGCTTTCTTTTAATTTTTTTCCCTTTAAATGACAATGCACGAGGCAAATAGAAACCACTTTAGACTTGAGAAAGCCCTCTAGCCAAAACCGTATCAGCAGATGTCAACCGGCAAACATGTGCTAGAAGGTGGTTTAAAGCAGCAGTCAGCAGATTAGGTTTTCTTCTAAATATGTTAAAAAGCCTTTGTAGCATTAGACCTCCTCAGACAGTTTTAATCTCAGAAGTCTGATTGAAAGAATGACAGCCTCCCGCTGCAGGAACAGTGCGCTTTTCAGTTCTGTTTATAGAGCGACGTACCGATTTAACTACAAGATGGATCCAGAATTTGGAGTGCACACTATTACAGCCTAGTCATTTAAAACAATATACATGCACACATAATTGCATTAGCTCTGTACTAATGTGAATAGCTGAGGTAAAATTCTTGGGTATTGGATAAACAAGCGAGAGCCTATCAAGTAAATCCAAACCAAAAGCCACTCAAAACAAAAAAGAGAGAGGAATTTATTTTGTCTGCTTCAAATTACCGCTAGTATCACGGTAATTAGAGACATATATATTTTACTCGGGAGAAAAAAAACATCTTGGAAGGAAAAAATGTCCTTTCTTTCACCTCTTTAGTTAAAACCACATCAATCTAGGAGATTATTTAGTGTAACTGGAAAACAGTTGTGGTCTAAGTGTTGGCTGCATTGAACATGAATATATTTCCTTATTCGAGAATACAATGTGGTCCCTGGTGGGATCCATGAAAAGAACATAACATTGAAAAAGTGAATTAATTAAACGATGAATTTCAGTGTAGAGTTGTGTAATCTCAAAACAAATATGTCAAATCCTTGGTCTCAAGGCTTGACTCCCAACGTTATACAGCTGTGCTGTGATAGATGGGTCTTACATTATTCATAGTACAGATAATTGATATCCATGGTGAACGAGTAGGGGAAATTAATAAAATAATATGCTGTTATCAATCTGTGCTCTAGGAGATGAGCAGCTCAAAAGGTTAACAATGTGATGATGGAACTGTATTCCACTTATTGCCCTCTTGAAAATCACCAGGCTGCACTTCAACTTAAAGGGGAAATGGTACTTACTTAACCTTTTAGTAAACAGTCATAGATCTAAAGTCCTAGATACAGAAGTGCCTTAGTACTCTGACATTATCTGGCAATAAATATATCAAGGTAATGGGAAGAAACAGAAAGATTTAAACACAACACAACTAAAGTATATTCACTCCCCAAACATAAGTCTTAAGTAAAAAATAGAGAGACTTATTTATGCTGGTCGAACAGGATTGAAAATCACTAATGGCTGGCCTAATCGTCATAGTTCTTGAAAAGATAATCAATAATCTCATTAATGCTTAAAGCCCAACTCTGGGCACAAGGTAACAAAAAAAAAAAACCTTTGCAGTGAGCCCCCCTCCCACACTGCAAGGGTTAAATGCTCGTTAAGTCTGGGAGTAAAGCATTTAGGTGTAATACTTTCTTCCTTGCTCCAGCAGGCTCCCTCAATCTGTGTGACCGGACCTTCAAAGCCTACTTGCTAAGGGACCTATTAACAACTTAGCATAGCATTAATTAGAAAATACTGTTAATGCACGCTATCACACAATGCACCTAGCGTGTGCTACCGTACACTAGGTACATTGCATTAGCATTTATTTTACTGGCACCCTAATAAACCTCCCGGCTGTCATGCATGCACTACGTTTTTATACCGCAATTCAAGGTATTGCAGTGCCGTGCAAATGAATGGGAACACACCTAGTGCATGGTAACGCACGCACGGTGCCTTGTGCGATAGCATGTGTTAATTGCATGGCTACTGCTACACTTAGGCCCCATTCACATGGGGACTTCTGGGATTCTTCTGGCAAGATCCTATAGATTCCTGTGGTGGGAATCCCAGGTGTCCCTGTTCAGATGCGTAAATAGCATGATTACATGTGGTTTGGAATGGATGCCTATCCCTGGACGCATCTTTTCTTTGTCCAGGAACAATCATCTATCATAAACTGGCATGTAGATACCATGTACAATTACATGTGGACTGCCACTTACAGATGCTCCTTCAATTTTTTATCTTCACTACAGTCAAAAACAATCATTTTATTTGACCGCCATTAGCTATTAGAGAATCAAACAAACGCTCTGAAAACTATTTATTCCTAACAGAATTTCCTGGTGTATGTCAAGCTTTAGGGCCCATTTACACCCAAGGCTCTGTTCACATGGGATGAGCTAGCCATACCTGTGGCAGGAACCTATGGATTCTTGCGGCAGGAATGCCAGGTGTAAACATTTAAATACATGACAGGGTGACAGGGGCCGCATCTGAATGGAAACACGTGGGATTCCTGCCACAAGCATACGTGGGTTTCTGCCACGAATAGGCAAACTTGCCTTGTGTGAACGGAGCCTTAGGTGTGAAGGGGCCCCAAAGCTGAACATACACCAGAAAATTTTGTTTGAAAAAAATAGTTTTTAGAGTGTTCGTTCAATTTCCTATTAGCTAAAGGGGTCAAATTAATGATCGTTTGTGACTAGCAAAAAAAAAAAAAAGGACCGAGATAAAGAGTTTTTCCCAAACAAAATTCTAACAGTGAATTCGGCTTTCATTCGAGATACTCCATTCATGTATTCAAAATAAAATGTCAAAATCAAGTGAAGTTTTGAACAACATTCCTCAAGTCTCTGATGACATTGTTGAATGTTCTGAATACATATTTTTCCTATGAACGTTCGTACAAAAATCTGCCAATTTATGGCCAGCTTTAGGTGCACCCAGCCTCAGTCACATGCTTACTTCCTCACATACAACATAGGACTAAAAGTCCTGCATTGTACTTGATGGTGCTGAAGGACTGCCTACAGTACGGAGCATCAGGGAGAACAGGAGAGTGCTGAATATGGTAAGTAATAAAGCCTTTTCCTCTACCCCCTAGAGTTAACAAGCATATTAACCCTTGTAGTGTTGAGGGGCACTGCAAGGGTTTTTTCAAAGCCTGAAGTTGGGCTTTAAGTTGAAGTAAGTTGGATTATTATCAGGCAAGTCAGCAAATGGTAAAAGGAAGATGAATTAATTAATCTAATGTGTGCTTGAAAAGATTAATTTTATATGGGGGGAAAAATGCAGACAAGCTATTGGTTCATGTTGCTCAAGAATAACTGCACTCACTCATTAATTAAGCCCTAAATGGTCTGATTGATGCTAAAAATCCTCTTTATCTATTGCATCATTGTTTTAAACAGGCCCACTGTAGAGTTCAATAGCACAGAGCATTTCAATCAAATCACATGACTCAAGTGGATTATTTAAGTGAAACTAATGTCAAAATAAAAATAACATTTTCATCCACAATTCCAAAAAAGTTGGGACGCTGTGTAAAATCTACTTTAGAAAGAAAATGCAATGATTTGCAAATCTCATGAACCCATGTTTATCTGAACATGATCCAGAAACGCTGCCATCTTCTCTGTGCCAAAGCTCATTTAAAATGGTCTGTCACAAAGTGGAAAACTGTTCAGTGGTCAGAAGAATTTACATTTTTGGCAGCCACGGGTGCCTTTTCCCCTGGACTAAAGAGGAGGGGGGCTCAGTTCAAAGCTCTGCATCTCTGATGGTATGGAGGTGCATTAGCGCATAAGGAATGGGCAGCTTGCACATCTGGAAAGGCACCATCAATGATGAAAGATATATCTAGGTTTTAGAGCAGCATATGCTTCCATTCAGCTGACGTCCTTTTCAGGGCCTTGCATATTTCAGCAGGACAATGATAAACTGCATACTGCATCTATGACAACAGCTTGGCTTGGCAGTAGAATAGTCTGGGTGCTTAACTGGCCTGCCTGCAGTCCACACCTTTCACATCCTGAAACGAAAAATACAACAAAGAAGACTCAGGACTGTTGAGCAGTTAGAATCCTATATCAGGCAAAAATGAGACAGCATTCCTCTTTCAAATCTCCAGCAATTGGTCTCCTCAGTTCCCAGACGTTTACAGTGTTGTTAAAAGAAGAGGGAATGCAACACCATGGTAAACCTGGCCCTGTCCCAACTTTTTTGAGCTGTGTTGCTGCCATCAATTTCAAAATTACCTTATTTTTTTCTTAAAATGGTACATTTTATCAGTTTAAACATTTGATATGTTTTTCACTAGCATTAACACAGCAGTTTCTGTTTTTCTGTGTGACATAGTTTGTTTGCCTGTTGATCCTGCTAACAGAACCCCTATTTTCTACTTACTGTAATTGGGTGAAAACACAGTTTTTTTTTCTGCAGTGAAATTGTGCATTATCATCCTGTCTTAGATGGACATGTCATTTTAAATGGTCTTGACTCCAGCTAAAACTTTTTAAGCAGTTACACATACAGAATGGAGGATGACCGGCATAGAGTGGCAATTGGCACCATCTTTGCTTGAGATCCACCAGGTGTATTTAATATACATCCCCCACCAAACATTTTAGATTTTCCTCTGAAATGGTTTACTCTTTACAGGCGCTGGTGCAGGAGCTGGAGCTGCTGGCATTTCTAGTGTCTGATCATCATTCTCAGAATGCATCCCGCATACCCCTATTTTCAATTAATTTGCATAACATGTAATTTGTAAAACTTTTCCCATAACTTTAAGTCAAAAGTGCTACTTTTAGGTATTGGTTTCTGTATTCTACTGTGCTGGCTGTATTCTGCTATCTCAAATGTGAAAGCCGCGCCAAGGCACCTCTTATAGTGCGGTCCTAACTCTAAACTATGAGAGTCTCCATCTTGGAGCACATGGGGGCAGAAGATTTCAAATTGGGTGCAGGTTTGTCAGCAGGAAGCCCAATCTCCTTAAAGGTACAGGAACACACAAGGGATCCCGCACATCCCCACACCCAATTTGAAATCTTCTACCCCCATGTGCTCTAAGATGGAGACTCTCATAGTTTAGAGTTAGGACCGCACTATAAGAGGTGCCTTGGCGCGGCTGTGCGGCTTTCACATTTTCTGCAGAAGCCATTTATCCAAACCTCTGTTATTGACCTTAGTGGTGAGACAAGTTGTTTTACATGCTGGTTTGTGAGTGTGCCATGATGCCTTTCTACTGTTTTACTGTTCAAAGCCCATTTCGTGTGCACCTTACTGTATAGCTGGTGACAAATTGTTGAGTGCGTTTGTCATTTGTTTTGCTTATAACCAATTTGAAATCTTCTGCCCCCATGTGCTCCAAGATGGAGACTCTCATAGTTTAGAGTTAGGACCGCACTATAAGAGGTGCCTTGGCGCGGCTGTGGGCTTTCACATTTTCTGCAGAAGACGTGTATCCAAACCTCTGTTATTAACCTTAGTGGTGAGACAAGTTGTTTTACATGCTGGTTTGTGAGTGTGCCATGATGCCTTTCTACTGTTTTACTGTTCAAAGCCCATTTCGTGTGCACCTTACTGTATAGCTGGTGACAAATTGTTGAGTGCGTTTGTCATTTGTTTTGCTTATACAGTAGAAACGGTCGCACATCTTCATTCACATGGCACGATTCTCGTATGATCGCGGGATTTCCCGCGATTCTTGTACGAGAATCGTGCAGTGTATGGGCACCTTAATAGTGAGCAGCACAAGTAATTGGATAGCAGCTGTAACTGTTCAAGCAATCGATGGATACAATCTGAGCTACACAAGGTATATAGTACTGATATTCATGCAGTTTGGGTTCTGCTATGTTTCTCTGACAATGCAGCAAGCAATCCACAATGTTATACTAACACACACAGCAATGTTACTGGTATTAGCGTGAGAGGTGAACTATATTATCAGGAGAGCAATTGCTGGTAGTAATGAGCACAGGGGCCAAAGTTCACAGATAGGGCATTAGCCCAATACTTGCAGTTTGGAGCACTTTGGTTAGAAGGAGTCCCCTCCAGGTAGGTATGGCATAGGCTGAGGCAGGATGAGTCCCCTCCAGGTATATATGGCATAAGCTGAGGTGAGATGGTGGGTCCTAAGAGGGTAGCAAGGTGGACACTGTTTGATCAGTGTCCTGCTACTTCCATAGTAAGACGCCAATCAAGCAGTGAACAGCGGCTTTAAGCCGACTGTTCGAATGACAGGGGGCGGAGTCTTGCGGCGCGCATGCGCAGTACTGCAAATGGCCGGCAGAGCGGAGAACCGCGTCGCGCGTGCACAGTGCGATGCCCTGACTGTACCTGGGGCTCTGCGACGCGCCTGCGCAGTACGTCGTCGGGATCCGCCGGAGAGCCGTAACCCGGTATGTTTGTTACAATACCAATGCTTGGCAGGAAGTGGTTAAAGTGACATTAAAACCTCAGATTTTTTAACATAAAACAATACTGTAATGTGTGCCTTACTGTAATCCATGGTTGTTTCCCTTCTCTTTGCTGCTCTTCCTTTTAAATCTGTATCTGTTCTCATGCTCTGCAGAACTTCTGTTCTGCAGCAGACTGCCTTGTCTCAGGAATGGATACACGGTGTCTGTGTATACGTTTGTATAGGCTTGTAACCTGAGCCAGCACTACAGGAAGAGGCCCTGAGCTGCAAAGGGAAGTTCTCCCCAAGCAAGGGAAGACATGATGATTTAAAAGGAAGAGCAGCAAACAGAAGGGAAACAACCTTGGATTACAGTAAGGCACACATTACAGTATTGTTTTATGTTAAAAAATCTGAGGGTTTAATGTCACTTTAATATGGCCTTTTTGGTGTTTTTGGGACAACTGCCCTTTTTGCTTCAGTTTACCCAAAACTAAAACTTTCCTTTTCAATACATGTAAAAAAAGTCATCAGGAAAGGATAGCTATTAGAAAGAATACCATTTTAAAGTGAGAATTCAAGATTTGGAGTGGCGATTTCCCCACTGGAAGTTGTAACAAAACCAATCCCAACCTTTAATTAAGATCACTTTTAGGCTTTCTGCTTTTTGAATAACTAGCCCTTGCATGTGAGCTGGTTCTGCATGCAAGTACCTCATTAGAGGAAATTCAACCTGGTAAATAATAATGTAATCTTTTTGATCCATATTTTTTTCCGGAATCCTCCATTACTACTCACTTTTGTTTAGTCTGCATTTGTTTTCCCACAGTAGTTAGTTGCTTGGTGGATCACTTTTTATGTTTGATTTTAATAACACAGGCTTATACTAAAACTCAACCCATTCACAATACCACTCCATCTTATTGCAACCCAACAAAGAACAATTTTATTCACAGAAGTCAAAGCAATTGCCACAGGGCTTCTGAAACTCCAGACATTAGGAAGGAGAACTTAAATTAAAAGAAAGGGAAAAAAAGATCTAGACATGTTGAAATGATATGTACACTACGAGGGGAGGGGAAAAGATGTGAGAGAAATGTGCTGGTGGACTTAGATTTTAAAAAAGCCATGAA
>NW_017306419.1:1148423-1150994 GCF_000935625.1 Nanorana parkeri
TTAGTAGTAGTAGTATTTATGTATTAGTAGTAGTATTTATGTAAGCCAAAGAAATTCTAACGTTAAAGTTAAAAGAATCCTGTACCAACAAAATGTTATTTGTCTGGTTCTTATGTTAATTCAAAGGCATAGAACAAATATGGAAGTCAGGATTTCTGACCTTCCTTTGACTTCATGCATTTTAAAGCTGTTGTTCAGTCTGTTAAAAAAAGGTAACAGGTAACACATACTTAAAGGATAACATTAGTAGACATGTGTTGCGGAGAGTATATAGAGGAACTGGAAGTTTCACACCCCGGGTTTCAAATGCGAGAAAGAACATTTTTGTTTCCACAGTGGGGGTGTGCAAAGACCCAGAGGGAAAAGGAAAAAAAAAAAAAGGGGGCTTTTAAGAAACAAGTCCAGTCCTCTTGTATAAAAATTTTAGAAATACATTTATTCAATAACTCGTAGTATACATTATTTCAGATAAAAAACAAAATACATAATCATCAATAAAAATACATATACATATGCAGGTTCACCAGTTGGTGACAATACCGTGCGGTTACGATGTATATTGTTGCTTGTTATCAGAATGGTATAAGCACTCCTATATGCTCCTATTATGGATTTCCGCTTATGTCGTGTGTAGTATTGCTGTTCATTTCCCAGCATAAGCGGAAATCCATAAACCTCTAAGTCTATTGTGCCGGCTGCCTGTGTTTCCTGAGGATTACAGGGTGCTGTTTCCGACGCGATCCCTCCATCTTACATTGCCTATGGCGGTTCATGTTTGACAAAACCAATCCTTTATTTGAACTTGAAGCAGTTGCGTTTTATTACATCTCTGCCTCCTTGACTAACTGACGGTGAAGATATACATATGACACATATCTACCATAGAATTGTCTTTCTCCCCTGAAGAAGCCCTTTTGGGGCGAAACATGTAGGGACCTATAGGAGTGCTTATACCATTCTGATAACAAGCAACAATATACATCGTAACCGCACGGTATTGTCACCAACTGGTGAACCTGCATATGTATATGTATTTTTATTGATGATTATGTATTTTGTTTTTTATCTGTAATAATTAATACTACGAGTTATTGAATAAATGTATTTCTAAAATTTTTATACAAGAGGACTGGACTTGTTTCTTAAAAGCCCCCTTTTTTTTTTCCTTTTCCCTCTGGGTCTTTGAACACATACTTAAAGTCTCAAATAGTCCCACTTTCATAGCATTATTATTCTCTAATATTTAGTTAATAAAATCCCCATTTTTTATTTTACGTTTTTTTTTTACACTTCCTGTTTTTAAAACGATGAGGCTAATGAGATGTTTTTTTTATGACAAATACAGGCCCAGGATAAATAAAAAGAACTTCCTTTGACTTCATGCATTTTAAAGCTGTGGTTCAGGCTGTTAAAAAAAAACAGGTAACACATACTTAAAGTTTCAAATAGTCCCACTTTCATAGCATTATTATTCTCTAATATTTAGTTAATAAAATCCCCATTTTTTATTTTACATTTTTTACACTTCCTGTTTTTAAAACAATGAGGCTAATTAGATGTTTTTTTATGACAAATACAGGCCCAGGATAAATAAAAGGAACTTCCATTCTCCAGAGTAGCCATTTAAAGCCCATTTGCCCCTTTAAAAACCACTTTATGTGGCCTTTCCCCAATGCATTTCACTAATACAGCAAAATAATGCCGCTACCTCTGGATTTTCCCTGAAATTTGGGAGAAACAGAAACTCCCATTTAACCCTATAGAAGTGGACCTTTACTCCCTTTCACTAAAAATCACATCAGCATGCAGGTCTGCATGCTGATATGAAATAATCTTAGATTCATTAGTAAATAAACATACTGTATTTTTCTTTTACTTTAAATGTCTTGTTTTCTACTTCCTGGTTCTCTTTGGCACAAATTATGTACTTGTGCTCAAACATTGCATCCTGGGAAGTTTACATCAGCATAGCATAGCTGGGAAATCTCACAGGATTTTCAGGGAAAGGTATTTTTTCCCCTGAGATGATGTGCATGGTCACATGTCCTGGTCACACGTGCCAGAGTTCCAGGAAGTAAAGGGAGATCTAGTAACCTTCCCTCAGTTAAAACAGGGAGGAAAAGTAAAAAACAGTATGCAAAGAATAAAAAGCCTGCAATTATATAGAAGTATCTGCTTGTAGATTGCCATTACTAAACATTTCTAAAGGTGCCTCTGTTGTCATTTTGGTGATATGGGTCAAGTTCCTCTTTAAGTTGATTTCACATCATTTGGCTCTAGTGTGTTGATGGTGGTAGGACCATCACAATAAGTAGTGTAAGGATAAAGACTAATATAAATAATTTCATGTATATAAAAGTTGAATGGGATTACAGCTAGAGCCCTAACATTTACTAAAGAATACAGAAAAGGTTAATAGACAGTAATACCTTAATCACATGTAATGTAAGTACACATAGACTCTCCACCACATCCATTACCTGTGCTTTGTTTAATGTTTCTTTGTAAAGCTTTGCAAAATATCATATAATATATATATATATATATAATATAAATCATTTTTATTAAATA
>NW_017306419.1:1151770-1162663 GCF_000935625.1 Nanorana parkeri
ATAAATCATTTTTATTAAATAAATATATGGAAGAATTTTGATTGCATCGCCTTTATCTGTATTTTGTGAGCGAAACGTCAACACAGCTCCCTTTCTCTGTGATCAGAACAGCATCTTCTCTGAGCAACTGAAACTGGAATTATTGGAACCTATTGTCATACAGTGCAAGGTTACTTGGTCACCTCCATTCCACAGATGAATGGACATGAATTAGAAGAGAGTCACATCCTGAAACAACTGTGCTTTGATGTATAGTGATACATGTGTCCAGAGCAAAGTTCAATAACATTGTTTCCTCCAGGGTGAAGGAATATATAAAGCCTGTGAAAACATTTAGTCCATTTGGAATCTTACAGCTCTGCTGCTTTGAAAATGTAAGCAACACACTATATTTTTTAACTATAATACATCAGAACTCAATATTGCAACCAGATTAACCATTTAATTATGACTAATATCACAGATTCATGTTGGACCTTATTTGACAGTATCTGAAGAATGAGCTATACTGTACTAGAAAATAGTTGCTACTGGAAGCAAGACCAACTACTAAGATGCTATGGTGAGATACTGTAGATCTTGGTGTGGACAAGTGGAAAATTAAAGTGACCCCTCTGACACCCCTTGATCTTTAAGCCCAGAGCCATAGTTAGTTTCTTTTGCGCCCGAGACCAGAACAGAAAATTGTGCCCCCCAACAGACATGTGGCGTCACCCGACGCTGCGCATGTGTTGCGTCATGTGACGTCAGGCACCCTGCCTCCAGGATGGCAGCGCACATGCATAATGCACTGGTAGCCAATTCCAAAATAGCATAAAAATTTGTTTCGTTTGACGAAACTAATAGGAACATTTCTAGTTTTTGTTCATTTCGTCCAAAATGAATGAAGATTTAAAAGATTGATAATTACTTTTAAAATGACATCAATATGCTGAAGCTAATATGATATTTTAGTGATTCTGTTTACTACTTTAGGACTATGAAGCCATTTTCTAAGTTAGCTATCATGTTTCTACTAGACATGTGCAGCAGCAAAAAAATCGTTTAGTTTAGTTTCGTTTTGAAACCAAAAAAAAAAATTTGTTTAGTTTCGTTTTGATTTGGACTTTGCATTATTTCGTTTTTCGGATTCGGGTCCGAAATTAAATTTGTTTCGGACTAAATTCGTTAGCGGTAGTCCGGCCGAAATTCTTTTATGGCCGGAATTCTTTTATGGACTAATTCCGTTGCAGTAAAATTACATTAGGGGAAAAAAAAATTTTTTTTTTTTTACAGTCTGCAGAAGATGAAGAAAAAAAAAGCGTGAGGTTCCCCCCCAATTCATACCAGACCCTTTAGGTCTGGTAGGAATGTTAAAAGGGACCCCCCCAGTTATAACACAAAAAAAAGTGCATGGGGTCTGGTAGGACTGTTAGGGGGGACCCCACGTTTTTTTCCCCATTTTGGGGGGGCTGGGGTTCCCCTTTAAAATTCCTACCAGATCTAAAGGGTCTGGTATGTATTTTGGGGGGAACCCCACACACTTTTTTTGTGTTATAACTGGAGGGGTCCCTCCTAACATTCCTACCAGACCTAAAGGGTCTGGTATGAACTGGGGGGGAACCTCACGTTTTTTTGTTTTTTCATCTTCTGCACACTAAAAAAAAAAAAAACAATTTTCCTAATGTAATTTTGCTGCAACGAAATTCGTCCAATAACAAATTTCGTCCATAAAGAATTGCGGCCGGACTACCGCTAACGAATTTCGGGAAATCGGGAATTCGGATTAGTTTGCATTCGTCTTAGCTGTAATTCGGAATTCGGATGCATCCTAATCTCCGAATTTCCGAAAATTCGTCCGAAACGAATTTTGGAACGAACTGAATCGCACATGTCTAGTGTCTACATAGCACATTACGTACTCTTAAAAGTGAACGTAAAGCCAAAACTTTTTTGGGGGAATACAGTTGGAAATAGAAACAACAGGAAGTTAAAGGAAATCTCCCAAATTGGGGGGAATCCCCCATTTAGAGAGCTGTTTCTGTAAAAGATGTCCCCATTAGAAGCTTTCCCCTTACCTTTTAGAGGACAGCTTTTTGTTTTTATTTAACTCAATGTCCTTGGCTAAAGTCCTTACCAATGTCCTGAAATATGAAAACAAATGTGAAGCTTCAGCTTTGTAAAAAACGGTCTTAATAAACCTTATTGCAGATTCCTAGCTGTGGCTCTCACACACACACTTTCTATGGGATACTGAAATAAAACAAAATAATCTAATATTTAGTTTGTTATACTGTGGTCTGTATTCATAAACAATTTGCAGAACCATTTGTCCTGCAAAATTGTCGTATTATCTTTATAGTACCAATGTAGTATATGAAAAATACTGCATTATGAACATTAGATGGAGCTGAGGAACACATAAAACAAATACTTATTTGCCTTTGTTCCTCAGCTCCATCTAGTGGCCATAAGCGGCTGTTCCTGATATTACATTCAACCTGGAAAAAATATGTGCCAATAACATTTGTTTGTGCCTACATTTGCACAGAATGATTGTGCATGAAATTTCACAGGACAAATGGCTCTGCATATTGTTTATAAATATACCCCTAAGTGGGTCTTGACCACTAAGGGAAGAGTAATACTTTAATCTAAACATACCAAGAGACTGCAGAATTAAATTGGGCCATTAACTCCAACTCTCTGCCTTCTCTCTTATCTCTGAAATACCCCTGTGTCAACCTGAATTTAGAAAAAAATGGTGAAGCTGACGGCATGAGGCAAATTAATGTAAAATTATGAATATAGGTAATAACATATAAAACACATTACAAACCTGACTGTAGATATAAGGGAAGACTTTACATGTGCCTGAAGATCTCACGTGCTATTTGTCTTTAATGGGGACTTATATTATAGAGAAGATTGACTATTCTGTATTTTCCCAAATGTTTTCACTTCCCAAAGATTATTATCTTTCATTATAAATCCTGACCACATCGCCATGATAGATGTACAGCGGTACATACAATTGTCGGAAACAATTTGAAGGATAAAGTCCCCGGACCCGCAGAATGATGTACAACATAAGCAGAACTGCCGACAAGATCTATACTTTCCCTAAATAAATAATAGCAATTTGCCATGAAAAATATATTTGCAGTGTTGGATGGACAGCTGCTGGAAGCGGCATGTCAGCAATGAACAGGGAAAGAAATAGCAACCAATGCTGAAATCTCCCTGCAGGACACAAATACTAAACAAGCTGTATAATACAAGACGACCTACAAATCACTGCTATCGGTATTAATAATGCAATGTCTGCAAGCAGCACAATTAATAGTAGAAAACTCAACCAGGAGTGACTCCTGGTATCGGCACAGCTGTAAAATTAAAAGAATCCGTTAGTAAACAAAAAGAAGCTGGTTGCATACAGATGATTTACTTTCTAATTAAATGCTACACAACATGTTTAGGTGCCCAAAGACAAATCATGATCATCATATCACCGAGCTGACTTAAAGGGTAACTACACTTTTTCTAAAAAATATTTATGTATCATCAACATAATTGCTACACACATAATTTTGTCATTTACAGTGGCCTAATACAAAGCCTAATAGACATTGTAAGGAGTTAGCAAACTTCATTGCAGACTCTTACAATACCTTCTGCTCTAGCTGAAACTCACATGAAAATTCTATGCATTTCCTCTTTACTGTGTGTGGAGTGGGATGATCTACCTGCTATAGTCCCATAATCATTGTCAGGGTTGCCATGAGAGGAAAAACTAAGCTGTGCGTCAATCCCCTTGCATTTATGGGGGTGATCTGTATACTGTACATACAGCATGGAGAAGGCTGTTTTTGCAAGCAAGTGAGATTTTAATCATCGTCTAGTTTAGAAAAATTATTGTGGCTGCAAGCTGTAATTGAAAGGTCACATTTAATAACATCACTGCGGACCTGATTGTAATCTAAAGCTACTGTCCCTGTTACAAGCAATTAAGCTGGCCATGTAATAGAAGATCTACCTAAATAATGCACTCAATTTGTATCCAGTCAGGTAGGCTGCTCTTGTACTACATAATTGTTGCTAGATCTAAATAAGATTATTTAGATTACAAGGTTTATGGTGAGCTTTAGAGTTTTGTGTGTAATGTGCAGTTGTCTTACATTTCATTTATTTGCTGTAAATCACCCAAACAGTGTCTCTCCCTGAGCAGCCATGCCCATGTCATCCTGTAATGTGGCCAACTCAGGGAGAAGAATGCAAAGTAAAGAGATTCTTGTGACTCTCACCACTTGTTCTTAAGGAAAGATCTACCAGTCCTTAGGTCTTATAAGTCTAAGCATCCTTTCTCAACCAGGGTTCCATGGCACCCTACCCCCTTCAGAGGTTGTGGGATTCCCTAACAAGTAAGGATTGGGGGAATAAGCTCCTGGCCACCAATGTAAGGGGACATTTTTCCACTGGCCATCAATGTAAGGGGGCATTACATTGACTATTGGTGTACGAGGACACTACAATTTTTACTGTTTGTTGTTTTTTTGCCCATTACTAATATTTGTTTCATTTCATAAATATTCATGAAAATATTTTTGTCATGGAGAGCAGGGACAGTATTAAAAAAAAACTCATCCCCAGTGTCAAATGCTCTAGGTATGCCACACTCTTTGTCCTTGTTTTATAAAACTTTCTATCACATGAGCTGTACATACAGTAATTTTAGCTGGGGTTCCCTTAAACCTGAAACTTATTTTGAGGGTTCCTCAGGGGTAAAAAGGTTGAGAAACACTGGTCTAAAGAGTAAATTGTTATAACATGCCAATTCTGTCAATTCAAAGCCTTCATGGCAGAAGCAATATTGCCTACTTGGAACTTTTTAAAGACTACAGCAGGTCAAAAAGTAGTTTTCACTTATGTAATATTAACAGCTAGTGATATAGTCATTTCCTTTTCTCCAATTTATCACCAGGTGCTTCCAAAGTGACCTCAATTGATGTAGTCTTTCCTATAGTGAATGCCCTGAGGTCTAATTTATCTGTCAGGACCTATGACAGGACAAAGAGTTTGCATCAAAGAGTTCAGCATCAGGACTCATGGCCAGACAAAAAATTATAAACTAGACATACAATGATGGATCTTTTGTTTGGTACTTTGAAAGAACTGATATTTGGAAATTATTTTTACATGATTTCTAGAGTTCAGACCTCTACAATTTACTGTCAACAGCCACTCCGTGCAAGGTTTTTTGTGTAATTCAGCTAAAAGGGACAGAGGCATATAAATTCGGGAGCAATAGGCTGTCACTTGGTAAAAAAGTTTTATTTGCCATTCATGAAAAATTTTTGTAGTTGTTTATTACAGGCAGACAAACCATAACACTTGGATCATGAAAGTTTCAGGGACAAACTGTTGAGTGCATAGGTAAAAATCAATTCCATTAATGACACCTTTGATCAGAAAACAATATAAATAAAAGGAAAATAAACACTAAGGTCTTCACAGAATGTAAAATAATTCAAACTAAAAATGTTCAGCTCTTTTCTGCATTTCTGAAAAAAATGAAAGCTGAACTCTGGGCACAAAAACCTTTATATATATATATAAATATTTATTTAAAGATATCCCTCAAAAGCCAGAAAGGATTTATCCTCACGATGAGTGCAACAAATGCATTTTCAAATCCAAATATTACCTTGTAAATGTAGCAGTGACATCATTATTATGTTGCATAAAGCCTGTGCAGAGAGAACAGCTAGGGTGCGGCCCAGCAGGTCCACCCACAACAGGCAACCTGCAGAAAACTACAAGCAGATACAGGACCAGTTACAATTATACAGTGCAGCACTGACCTGTCTTGCAGGAAACTCCTGCACAGAGGCAAAGTGCAGGAGTTGTTTCATGAACTAACAATACACATATTTTGTATTTAGACAAGATTTGTTTTGCTTTGAGTCCCACTTAAAAAAGGGACATGGATAAATCCTAATCTCTAGGTTGGGCAATATCATGACATTTAAAACACATATTGGATGAGCTTTACAGTTTGGGGTCTTTTATGGCGCACCCGTATAATTACTATGGAATTATGAATTTTGTACTCCTGCTGGATCATAATATGCAATCAAAAGAGGCGCTGCTTCAGCACACCAAAAAAAAAACAATAATAAGGAATACCAGACATCAAGAATGGTATAATGCAGATATACCAACATTTTTTTATTCTTGCAGTACCTAAATATGCAAGCTTTGTTAACAAGTGAATGTAATCGAAACTGGCAAAATCACACAGTGTTTTATTTCCATGCACTGTAGCAGATCACTTGAAGTACCTTTAGTAAGCGGAGATTTTGTAGTGTTATAAAAGTGCTCTCTCTACCTAGCCTCTCATTTGAAGCCATCAAACAAATGACCCCAGTTATGTGCCTTACTTTCCTTTAGCTGAGAAGTACAGTTAACTGTCCTGTCAATCACAAGACTGCGGCACATAATCGAATGCAGCGATTTTGGTCGCTCCTTAGGGCAGGTCTGGTCAGGAGAAAAACATTCAGACAGCAGAATGAAATGGTGTTTGGGAACTCAATACATCCCAGTAATTGTCTGTGCTGAAATCTAACCTCAGTCCCAGTAAATGAACTACAGGTGTGAATCCCATGTCATCATATTTGCCTTGCGGCCGTGTAACACTTTCTCAGGCGCTTGGCCTCCATAAGTGCCATGGTTAATTCACCATAACAGCTCTCAATATTTAATGTGCTTGTGTGATCTCTGTAGCAAAAGGCAAGAAGTGGCCCGGGGAGCCACAGAATGGCAATGTTTTACATTGCAATCAACCAATTTGCGCTTACTGTCTTTTCTTCCTCGTCGTTCCAAAGGCAGGAAGTGGCCAGCCTGAAAAAACATTTACATTTCTGCAAGGACTGCCCTTACATGCAATTACTGGAGCAGCTCACATTAAATGAAATAAGTCAAAACCGCTGTAAGTTAAAGGTTAATACCATCCAGAACTAGTATTTCAGTTGCTGGAAAACTGCTTCATAAGCTGGCTTCTATTAATTCCTAATGAAGTCAAGATATCCTAGACAATATTCCCAATGTATGCCCATTATGGTATCATACCCTTCCACAACATTCTCAGCTACATAATAATTAATTTGTACACGACAAATTGTGTAACATCAGTATAGTCCAAAGATGAGGGAGAGAAGGCACAGGGACCAAAACATTTGCTGGGAATGTTAAACAAGGAATCCTATATAGAATAACAGAAGACAACGCCTAACATTAATTTAGAGAAATACTAGGCGTTCACTGAATGGACACTGTGCCGAGCAAGAGACCCATTGTGGAAGAAAAGTTGCACAGCACAGTGGCTGTTTCTGGACCCAGAAAAACCCCTTAAGATACTGCAGCAGCTGCGACTATTACAATAATTTACATGATTCAAGTGGCTCTGCCAGGGATAATTTATATAAACTTACATTGTGCCAAGCAGGATCACTATAAGTATATATACACGTCTTTAGCTTGAGTTCAGCTTTAAGTACATAATACAGTGTCAGGATATACTGTAACACTACAGAAGTTAGATTGCAGATACCATGTCTAATAACAATATGACTATAGTAGCTGGTTAGAGTCATCTAAGATTAGTTTGTCCCTCATGTCTCTATTTATTAAAAGGAAAAAAAGCATTTTTCAATCCTCCGTGTTGAATCATGCAAAGCTCATGAATAAATTAAGCTATAAGGGTGCACAATGAGATTAAAATGAATACATGCTATACACAATATTCATTTTACGACATGCAGTAAATATGAATGCATTTGTGCCAAGAATGTCAACAAGCATGCACAATGTTTACTTACAATGTAAACCACCCAGAACAAAACAAATGCTTTGTACAATATAATAAACTTGTGGGCAAAAAAAAAAGTTTTTTTTCCAGCTGAAAATCACACCATGGTGAAGCTTTCATACTACAATGAGATGGAAATAGATACGCATTTCTCAGCACAGGGCCCACCAAGGCCAACCAGCTTTGTTATTTATGCTATCTCGCTGCCTACACCACTGATTTGGATCGATGTTTTGAAATATTAGAAAGCAATAATGGAAGTTCTTTCTGAAGACAGTGTCAGATTTTCATCAATTAAGCCTGAATGGACAACTTATGTAGCCCAAAGCAACATCTCACTACTAGGTTTCCATTTTTCACACAGCACATTTTCTTGTTTTGATTGTCCTAACCTAGTCAAGAAATGTGTAGCGATATCGCCCTGTCTTTCACAACTTTTTATACATGCCTGAGGTGACTGCCTCATTATAGGGACAGCCCTAATTGTCAATCTCAGGCAGGTCATGTGTTAGGACTACAGAAACACCTCCACCCCTCCTCCTCTTAATAACATAGGCAGTCTGTAGCCTAATAACATTGTTTAATATGAGACTGTGAAGTGCACAGGACATAGGACAGCACTGGATTTTCTGCAGGATTAAGAGGGTTTTAAATTTTTTGCTTATCAAAAAGATATACCAAAATATTTTTACTGACTAAAAAAAGAGTAAATAAGTTATTTGTTAGGGTTTACATATACTTTGATGTTCATTGTCTTGTTTTAAAGTAGAAACAAAAATCTTTAGATGGAATGTTAGGAAACACAATAGAGAAAAATGTAAGCAGCATTCTCTGTCTCTAAAGATCTTCCTGGATTTACTAAATCACATCCTTTTTTTTTAGCGCTGTATATAATTTAAGGGGGTAATAATTCTTAAGCCAGCACATAAGTTAAAAAAGGCATATTTCCTGCATCATCTCTCTTTAGAATAATTGTTGCCTATCCATTTGCAAATTGCCAATATATTCCACAGTGGGATGAGTGTGTACAATGTACATTCCATTAATTGGCAGCGACAAGTTACAGAGTACAGACAGATTGCCTGTGACACTAACTAGCCACAATTTTCTCTTCTGGAAATCTGCAAGCTTTATTTTCCGCCCCGAGTAACAGGTACCAGAGTATATGACAGGAAGAAGACACAAAGAGTTCAAAGAAAACCACAGTCCCTTAACTCTTTCACTAGAGAATGACTCGCTTATCTGTGATGCAAAGTTATGTACATTTAAATAAGCCAGATGCATACAACACAACAAAGCAATCAAGGAAACAATATAAAATGTCTACAATTCATTATATCAAGATCCTTTAGAGATTCGTACAATTAACCCTGAACTCTATAATTATAACTATTATTAATGTATTCATAAATTAGGTAAAATGAAGGTATTTATATAGCACTGACAATTTACGCAGCACTTTACATAGTTGCACATTCACATCAATTCCTACCCTCAATGAGCTTACAATCTATGGTCCCTATATCACATGCATACATAGAGGGCCAACTTAGAAAGGAGCCAATTAATCTACCAGCATGTCTTTGGAGTGAAACCAGAGTACCCGGAGGAAACCCACACAAGCACAGCACAGGAGAGAACATGCAAACTCCTTGCAGATAGTGACCTGGCCAGAAACGACTATGCTACTGTGCTGCCCATGGATGAGCATTTCAAAATGCTCATCCATGGACTACACATTCTATTTATTGGTTTATTGATGCAAATAAGCAATATTCTACTATCCATACACTGTACATTTACTGATCATGCATTTTTCAACACATATTCATTCATTCCGGTATGAAGTATAGCACATATTTTTGGCTTTTTTGGGGCAAATGGGAATGGCCAAGTCACTAAACCTACCATTAAAAGTATAAATCAATCAATAATCTGTCATAAAAATGAAGAAGTAAACCTGTCCAAAGACTTCAGATGACACTCAGGTGTGATCTGGCAACTCTCAAGTCAAAAGACCTGCTGACAGTCCTATAGACTTGAAAGCTTGGCTCTGTTGTACTTATGTTTGTGTCAGAGAGGAGGGACGCAAGGGAGAGAACCCTCCCAGCACTGGCTTATCAAGTGGGAACAAAAGAGATTGCAACAGGTTTCCTAATCTGTCCAATTTCTTATTTGCCTAGCAGAAGCTATCCAGTGGGATCTGGTGGCACCCATGAGACCATTGCTTCATCTATGTAAAAACACTTAATACAGCTGAAATATGCAGCATGAATAATTGTGTCTGCATTTTGTTTTTGAGCACACTGTTTTAAATAAAAAGTGACATTCCAAAAAGTGTTTGGCCTGCAGCATGAAATTAAGCCTAGGTCCAACCAATCTTTTGTAAAAACACCAAATAAGTTCAATGCAAAGGTGATTGTCCGAATACGAAACTTTTAACTGAATTGAATCTCTGACCTCGGCTGCCTAATCTAATGGGACAAGGAGGCAGAGGCGAGGAGAGGAGGAGGAGCAGCAGCAGTAGCAGGAGGGGGCGGGTTCAGATCCCCAAAAGGGGGCGGGTCCGGATCCCCATCAGGCGACGGAGGACGCTAGTCCCTAGCGCCATTCGAGCGCGGAGTAGGCCAGGACCTGGAAGTGCAAGACGGGCGGTGGAGGAAGTTGCATGGTCCGGCAAGGAAGGAGGCCAGGTCAAGCAGTGGGCGGCAGAGGCAGGTAAGTGAATCCCGCTGCTGTTAAAGGGACCCTGCAGAGCCCAGCATAGATTCTGCACAGCCCACCTGAAAGTCTCAGGCGGCCTCTGCAGGATCTGTGGTGGAGTCTATGGTGGGCTCCGCAGGGTCTCAGGGGGGCTCTGCAGGATCTGTAGTGGGCTCTGCAAGATCTCTGGTGGGCTCCGCAGGGTCCCAGGGGGGTTTTGCAGGATCTGTGGTGGGCTCTATGGGGGTCTATGGTGGGCTCTGCAGGGTTTTAGGGGGGCTTTGCAGCCTGCAGAGCCCACCACAGATCCTACACACCCCCCCCCCCCCCAGGGCCCCAAAGCC